>NC_046666.1:2645454-2648823 GCF_010883055.1 Belonocnema kinseyi | reverse complement strand
TAAAAAAAAAAAGACTTTTTAACCAAATAGTAGAATTTTAAAGTCAAAAAGAAGAATTTTTAGAAGACATTTGAGTTTTCAAGTTGAAAGGTGGAATTTTTAGAATAAAGTTAATTTTCAACCAGGAAAACTAATTTTCAACCAAATACTTGAATTTTAAAGTCGGAAATTTCAATTTTCGACAAAAAAAATACTTTCAACCAAGAAAGATTAATTTTTAACCAATAAAATTGCTACCATGAAAAATAAATTTTCAATCCAAAAACACTAATTTTAAATGAAACAGTTGAATTTTCGACAAAAAATATGACTATTAGGAAATAGTTGAATTTTAAACAAAATTATTAAACTTTTAATAAAATATTTGAATTTTTTTTATCAAATTGCTGAATTTTTAATTTACACAAAGATGAATTTTCAACCTACAAGATTGATTTTCCGCAAAAGATGAATTTTCAGAAAAATCGATTAATTTTGAATCAAATAGTTGATTTTTCCAAGCAAAAGGAAAAATTTAGATGGCAGTTTAATTTTTGATCAGAAAAGATGAATTTTCGATAAAAAAGTTGATTTTCGATCAAGTTAGACGAATCTTAACCGAGAACTTTTCTGCTATAACAATAAATTTTTAATCCAAAAATACAATTTTCAATTATCAATAAAACAGTTTTATTTTCGACAAAAAATTACCTTAACAAAATAGTTGAATTGTCAACAAAATAATTTAACTCTCAACAAAATGTTTGTATTTTTCATGAAATTGCTGAAATTTCTAAAATTCAGAGATAAATTTTCAACAAAAAAAATTCATTTTCTACCAAAAGACGAATTTCCAGTTCAAAAAACTGATTTAAAAAAAGAATTGTCAACCGTTTCAGTTAACGAAGAAACACAAATTTTTCTACTGAAATAGACGACTTTTGAACATTATAGTTAAATTTTTAAGATAAAAAGTCTTTAAAATAAAGAAAATAAAATAAATAAAAAATAAAAAAAAATTTCCAACAAAATAACTAAATTTTTAAAGAAAGATGAATTTCTTACTCAAATTATGCACGTATAAATAAAAAATAAATTTTGAACAAATTAACTCGACTTTAAAACAAGTATTTGAATTTTCTTTTAAAAAATATAACTGTTTAAACAAAAGCAGAATAGTTCAATTTGCAGTTGGAAAAAATTAATTTCCAACCAAAAAATTAATTTTCAACAATGCAGTTCAATTTTTAACCAACTAGATTTTTTTAAAGAAATAAATATAATTTCTCAACGAAAAATGTAATAATCGATATTTCCACCAAAAAATATTTTAATTTTAGATCAATATAAATACAATGATGAATGATAAATAAAAATAAAAGTAATGAACCTTCAACCAAAAAATAGATTTTTATAAAAAAATTAAAATTTAAACTAAATAGTGGAACTTTCGAGTAAAAAACTAATATTTTAACCAAACATGGATAACTTAAATATTCATTAAAAAATTAATTTTCAACCTAAAAAGAGAAACTGATTTTCAAAAAAATAATTAAATTTCTACTAAAAAAGATAAACTTCCAAACCTGAAAGACCAACTTTTAAAAAAAGACTTGAATTTTCTAAACAAAATCCGATTTTTCTGCAAAACGTTGAATTTTAAATCCGCAAATATTAATTTTCAACAAAAAAGTATATTAAAAAAAAAATTTCTAGCTAAATTGTTAAATTTGTAACAAGATAATTAAATTTTTGATAAAGAAAAAAATTCTCAACAGATTATCAACTAAAAATAATTCACTTTCAAACAAAAATAGTTGGATTATGAAAAAAAAAATTACTACCACAATAGATGAATTTTCAATGCAAATAATGAATATTAAAATGAAATATGTAAAAGTTTAATTAAAAAATTTATTTTCTTTAAAAAAAGCGAATATTGTACATAATATTTCAGTTTCTAACCAAAGGAATAAAATTTTATATCAACTGATTAATCTTTAACCAAATAAAAGAAATTTGTAACAAAGAAGTTGAATTTTTAACCAATAAATATTTTTCAGTCAAGGCGAAAGCAAAATTACAACTAAATTATTTAATGATTTACAAAACAATTGAATTTTCAAATAAAAAGTTAATATTTAACAAAATAGTTCAACTTTCTACCACATATTTGAATTTCTAGCAATACATTTTAATTTTCAACCAAAAGAGATGACTTTTTATCAAAATAATTAAATTTTCATCAAAATATTTAGAGTTTTAACTAAATAATATTATTTGTAACCCAAAAAGATAAATTCTCAAGAAAAAAAAATTATCTCAACAAAATATATTTTGTATTTTTTTGTTGCCTGAATAAAAAAAAATAATAAATTTTTTATAATTTATAAATAATAATAATAATAAATAAATAATAAATAATAGTTTAAATAAAATTTAAATCTTGTTTTTATTACTTTAAAAATATTAGATTAGAAAACCAGAATGCCTTAATGAGGACTGAATTAATCAAATTTAAATTTGATCGTCTAAAGCCCGGCACCGGCCTTTACATTAATACACGCTTACATTAATTTGCTTCATTCGTTTTGTAAGTTTTGTTACTCAAAAACTATTCCTCGTCTCGTCCGCGCATCTCTGCATATTTTATAATAACTGAAAAAAAAGTTTAATTATGTAACGATAATAAAACGACGAAAAAATCGTACATCACTCTTTGTTGTTTTATCATAGTTCATGTTTTTTTTACAAATTTTTTTTTGTAAAACCCCTATATAAAAAAGTATAAATATCTTTTGAAAAAATTCCGAATCTCTTGTGTATTGGATGTTGAAATTGTGGCAAAGAGGAATCAGGACGGCAACAAATTGGTTTCACTTGAAGTCACAGTCCCCAAGCTCAGCTCGATTTGAAGGAAAGACATCTGTATTCGATTGAAGTTATCTCATGGGAGGTGGCACCAAAAAGCTCCTTTCCTACCTCCCTAAGTGTCCCTTAACGTCCCTTAACGCTTGGCCAACTTGAATTTCTGCTGAAAAGGCCTTTCCTACCTATTTCTATTCGTATTCCTATTTCTTTTACTACTATTTTTTACCATTCTATTGCTTTGTTTCCAAAGCCACCTTTATTCGATGCAGAATTCACCACTTGACCAGTCGTTTCTACTTCGATCAATGAAAGCCGTTGCCTTTTCTCCCCAAACACTTTATACCTTTATTCCTTTCGTATTAGATTATTTTCTCACTCTATTAAACTTGGCAATCAAAATGCTAGTTTAATTATCTAGGTCTATTGTATAATTTTCCACGCTATTTCATAATTTCTTATACTACTGCATGACTTCTTAAGCTATCGTGTAATTTTCCAGTTTGTTGTGTGATTGCTCAT
>NC_046666.1:2635581-2645354 GCF_010883055.1 Belonocnema kinseyi | reverse complement strand
TTTCCACACTCTTTCATTATTTCATATACTATTGCATGATTTCTTAAGATATTGTGTAATTTTTCAGTTTGTTGTGTGATTGCTCATGCTATTTGATATTTTACAATGCTATTGCATAATTTTCTATGCTATTTCATCATTTCCTTTGCTATTGCATGATTTTCCCCTCTATTGTGTAATTTCCTAAGCACTTGAATAATTTCTATAAAAATTAGAAATAAGAATACTAGTTTAATTATCTGGGTCTATTGCATAATTTCCCACGCTATTGCATAATTTCCCACGCTATTGAATAATTTCCTACGCTATTTAATCATTTCCCATGCTATTGAATGATTTTCCCCTCTATTGTGTAATTTCCCAAGCATTTGAATAATTTCTATAAAATTTAGAAATCAAAATACTAGTTTAATTATCTGGGTCTATTGTATAATTTTCCACGCTATTTCATAATTTCTTATACTACTGCATGACTTCTTAAGCTATCGTGTAATTTTCCAGTTTGTTGTGTGATTGCTCATGCTATTTGATATTTTCCAATGCTATTGTATAATTTTCTACGCTATTGCATAATTTCCCACGCTATTTAATCATTTCCCACGCTATTTAATCATTTCCCACGCTATTGAATGATTTTCCCCTCTATTGTGTAATTTCCCAAGCATTTGAATAATTTCTATAAAATTTAGAAATAAAAATACTAGTTTAATTATCTGGGTCTATTGTATAATTTTCCACGCTATTTCATAATTTCTTATACTACTGCATGACTTCTTAAGCTATCGTGTAATTTTCCAGTTTGTTGTGTGATTGCTCATGCTATTTGATATTTTCCAATGCTATTGTATAATTTTCTACGCTATTGCATAATTTCCCACGCTATTTAATCATTTTCCATGCTATTGCACGATTTTCCCCTCTATTGTGACATTTCCCAAGCACTTGAATAATTTCTATAAAATTTAGAAATCAAAATACTAGTTTAATAATCTGGGTCTATTGTATAATTTTCCACGCTCTTTCATCATTTCATATACTATTGCATGCTTTCTTAAGATATTGTGTAATTTTCCAGTTTGTGGTGTGATTGCTCATGTTATTTGATATTTTCCAATGCTATTGCATAATTTCCCACGCTATTTAATCATTTCCCATGCTATTGCATGATTTTCCCCTCTATTGTGTAATTTCCCAAGGACTTGGATAATTTCTATAAAATTTAGAAATCAAAATACTAGTTTAATTATCTGGGTCTATTGTATAATTTCCCACGCTATTTCATTATTTCTTATACAATTGCATGACTTCTTAAGCTATCGTGTAATTTTTCAGTTTGTTGTGTGATTGCTCATGCTATTTGATATTTTCCAATGCTATTGTATAATTTTCTACGCTATTGCATAATTTCCCACGCTATTTCATCATTTCCGATGCTATTGCATGATTTTCCTCTCTATCGTGTAATTTCCCAAGCACTTGAATCATTTCCCAGACTCGTTAATATTTTCCCAAGATATTTTTCATAATTTCCCACGCTTTTCTATATTTTCCACGCTATTACATAATTTCCCACACTATTTTCTATTTTCCCACGCTATTATATAATTTGTGACGCTATTTCATATTTCCCTACGCTATTTTATATTTTCACATACCTTTGCATAATTTCGCAATCCATCGTGTAACTTACCAAGTTGTTGCGTAATTTCTCACTCTATCATCTAAATTTCCACGCTGTTGCTTAATTTTCTACGCTATTTCATACTTTCTCACGCTATTCCGTAATTTTCTACGCTATTTCATAATTTCTCATGCTATTGTATAATTTTTCATACTATTGCGTAATTTCCGACGCTATTGCATCAATTTCAATGCTATTTCATAATTTCCCATACTGTTTCATAATTTTAAATTCTATTGAGTAATTTCCCAAGCTCTTGCATAATTTTCCACGCTGTTTTCTATTTTCCCACGCTATTACATTATTTCCTACGCTATTTTCCCACGCTTTTTTTATAATTTCACGTACTATTGCACAATTTCGTAATCTATTGTATAATTTCCCACGCTTTATATATTTTTTCACGTTATTACATAATTTCCAACGCTATTTTCTATTTTCCCACGCTATTACATTATTTCTCACGCTATTTTCTATTTTACCACGCTATCACATAATTTTCCACGCTATTTACTATTTTCCCACGCTACTTTATATTTTCACGTACTATTGCATAATTTCGCAATATATCGTGTAATTTCCCATACTATTTCATATTTTCCCACGCTATTACATAATTTTCCACGCTATTTGATATTTTCACATACTATTGAATAATTTTGCAATCTATTGTGTGAATTCCCACGCTGTTGCGTAATTTGTCACGCTATTTCATAATTTCCCATACTATTGTATAATTTTCCACTCTATTGTGTAATTTACCAAGCTCTTGCGGAATTTCCCATCTAGTTAATATTTTCCAACACTATTTCATATTTTAACGTACGTTTTCATAATTTCGCAATCTATTGTTAAATTTCCCATGCTATTTCATAATTTTCGACGCTATTTAATATTTTTACCCGCTATTCCATAACTTTCCACGCTCTTTAACATAATTTCCCACACTATTGAATAATTTTCCAACCTATTTCATTATTTCGCAATATACCGTGTAATTTCCCACGCTATTTCATATTTTTCCACACTATTCGGTCATTTTCTACGGAATTTCACAATTTCCCACATTATTGAATAATTTTCCACCCTATTTAATAATTTCCCATACTATTACATAATTTACCACTCTATAAATTCATTTCCCAAGCTCTTGTGTAATTTCAGACTCTATTTCATATTTTTCCACGCTATTCTCTAATTTTGTACGCTATTGCATTATTACTCACATTTTGCATAATTTCTCACACTATTGTATAATTTCCCACGCTATTTCATAATTTCCCATACTATCGCATAATTTTCCACTCTATTGTGTAGTTTTCCAAGCGCTTGCGTAATTTACACCCTGTTTCATATTTTTCCACGCCCATGCTACTAACTAATTAACTTTCCACTTCCCATGCTATTAAGTAATTTCCCACTCTATTGTCTAAATTCCCACGCTGTTGCTAGATTTTCCACGCTGTTTTAGATTTTCTCACGCTATTCCGTAATTTTCTAGCCTATTTCATAATTTCTCATGCTATTGTATAATTTTTCACACTATTGCGTAATTTCCGACGCTATTGCATATTTTTTCACGCTATTCGGTAATCTTACAAGCTATTGCATAGTTTCCCACGCTATTGCATAATTTCCCACGCTATTTAATCATTTCCCATGCTATTGAATGATTTTCCCCTCTATTGTGTAATTTCCCAAGCATTTGAATAATTTCTATAAAATTTAGAAATCAAAATACTAGTTTAATTATCTGGGTCTATTGTATAATTTTCCACGCTATTTCATAATTTCTTATACTACTGCATGACTTCTTAAGCTATCGTGTAATTTTCCAGTTTGTTGTGTGATTGCTCATGCTATTTGATATTTTACAATGCTATTGCATAATTTTCTACGCTATTGCATAATTTCCCACGCTATTGAATAATTTCCCACGCTATTTAATCATTTCCCATGCTATTTCATGATTTTCCCTTCTATTGCATGATTTTCTCTTCTATTGTGTAATTTCCTAAGCACTTGAATAATTTCTATAAAATTTAGAAATCAAAATACTAGTTTAATTATTCGGGTCTATTGTATAATTTTCCACGTTATTTCATAATTTCTGATACTACTGCATGACTTCTTAAGCTATTGTGTAATTTTCCAGTTTGTTGTGTGATTGCTCTTGCTATTTGATATTTTCCAATGCTATTGTATAATTTTCTACGCTATTGCATAATTTCCCACGCTATTGCATAATTTCCCACGCTATTTAATCATTTCCCATGCTATTGCATGATTTTCCCCTCTATTGTGTAATTTCCTAAGCACTTGAATAATTTCTATAAAAATTAGAAATAAAAATACTAGTTTAATTATCTGGGTCTATTGTATAATTTTCCACGTTATTTCATTATTTCATATACTATTGCATGATTTCTGAAGATATTGTTTATTTTCCAGTTTTTTGCGTAATTACTCATGCTATTTGATATTTTCCAATGCTATTGCATAATTTCCCACGCTATTTCATCATTTTCCATAGTATTACTTAATTTCCGACTCTTTCGTGTAATTTCTCAAGCTCTTGCGTGATTTCCCCACTCTATTTCATATTTTTCCACGTAATTACATAATTTCCCATGCTATTTTATATTTTTCCACGCTATTTCATATTTTTCCACGCTATTACATAATTTCCCATGATATTTTATATGTTTACGTACTATTGCATAATTTCGTAATATATCGTGTAATTTCCGATGCTATTTCATATGTTTCCATGCTATTCAGTAATTTTCTACGCATTTGCACAATTTATCACACACTCCATAATTTCCTACCCTATTTCATAATTTCCCATAATGTTACATAATTTTGCATGATTTCGCAATCTATCGTGTAACTTTCCACGCCTTTGCGTAATTTTAAGCATTATTGTGTAAATTCCCTCGCTATTGTATAATTTTTCACGCTATTGCATAATGTACCACGCTATTGAATAGTTTCCCATGCTATTGCATAAATTCCAACGCTATTTCATATTTTCCCATGCTATTACATAATTGACCTCGCTATTTAATAATTTCCCACACTGCTGCATAATTTCCCACGCCTTTGCCTAATTTTCCACGCTGTTCCGTAATTTTCTGCATGATTTCAAAATTTCCGTGCTATTCTCTAATTTTTCACGCTATTGTGTAATTTACAACGCTATTGCATAATTTCCCACGCTATTTTATATTACTCATGCTATTCTATATTTTCATATGTTATTGCATAATTTCCCACTCTATCATGGAACTTCCTACGCTGTTGCATAATTTTTCACGCTATTTCATATTTTCCATTCTATTTTATATTTTGATATGCTATTGCATATTTTCTAACTCTATCCTGTAACTTCCTACGCTATTTTATATTTCCCCATGCTATTTCATGTTTTAACATGCTATCGCATAATTTTCCACATTATTGCGTAATTATCGACGCTATTACATAAGTTCTAACGTTATTTCATAATTTTCCACGCTATTGTCTATTTTTCCACGCTATTTTACATTTTCACATACTATCGCATAATTTCACAATCTATCGTGTAATTTCCCACGCTATTTCAAATTTTCCCATGCTATTTTATATTTTCATATGATATTGCATATTTTCTTACTATATCGTGCAACTTCCCACGCTATTTTATATTTCCCCATGCTATTTCACGTTTTACCATGCTATCGCATAATTTTCCACATTATTGCATAATTGTCGACGCTATTTTATAATTTCCCATGCTATTTTATATTTTCTCACGCTATTTCATATTTTCTCATGCTATCGCATAATTTACTTTACCACACTATTACATAATTTTTGATGTTATTTTATACTTTCCCATGCTATTTTATATTTTCTCACGCTGTTGCATAATTTCTCATGTTATTTTATATTTTCTCACGCAATTCCATATTTTCTCATGCTATCGCATAATTTACTTTACCACACTATTACATAATTTTTGATGTTATTTTATATTATCCCATGCTATTGCATAGTTTACCATGCTATTTTATAATTTCCCATGCTATTTTATATTTTCTCACGCAATTCCATATTTTCTCATGCTATCGCATAATTTACTTTACCACACTATTACATAATTTCCGATGTTATTTTATACTTTCCCACGCTATTTTATAATTTTTAACAATATTGCGTAATTTCCCACATCAAAATAACTTTTGCTTCCAAGTGTCATATCTTTGCAAATATTTAGTCATTTAAATTTTTTTATTTTGTGAATTTCTTTCGCTCAGAAAGAATTAAAATTTTCGTTTACACATTTGAAGAGTAGAAAAGTTAATTCGGTTAAATATTATATCGTTTAAAATTTTTTTTAAATTGGACTATGTTCAGTTCAGGGCCTGTAATATTGGAATCCAAAGAACATATTTTCTGTAGTTTCGATTTCAAAGTGTTTAGTCTGAAATAAAAAAAAGTAGAGTAGAAAATGATTTTTGTTCTCAAGGCAAAATTTTTAGATTTCTAACTTCATATTTTAAAAGCATTAAAGAAGAACTTTAATGTTTATTGGCACTATTATATAGTTTATACATTGTTTTAAAAAATTCGGGTTTATTTTGAGGCAAAACGAAGCTCAAAGCATTTTTTCTTTATGAAAATTCAACTAATTGGTTGAAAGTTTAACTAATTTTTAACATTTTAATTTTTGGGTTAAGGATTTATAATTATAGTTGGAAATTTATCTCTTCAGTTTAAAATTTAACAATTTTATTAAAAATCACTTTTTTCGTTTTTAGAAATTATTCTTTTTAATTAAAAATTTAATTATTCCAGTTTTGTTTAAAAGATTATTTCTTGTTGTAGTTGGAAATACAACTCCTTGGTTTAACGTTGAACTATTTTGTTCAAAATTTATTTTTTCGATTGCAAATTAATCACTATAGTTAAAATTTGATATCTTCGCTTAAAAATTGAGTGATTTTGTTGAAAATGCATTCTTTGTTGATCATTGAGAATTTCTCTTTGTTTTTTTGCTAAAAATTTTTTTTTTGTTTGAAAATGAACTTTTTTAATTCAAAATTTAACTATTTGAGTATTGGGGCAAATTTTCTCTTTTTTAATTGAACATTTAATTACTTCAATAAAATGTTATCTACCTTGTTAAAAATTTATTTTTATATTTTAAAATTCATCATTTTATTTGAAGAATTATCTCGATATTTGATCATTTAATAATTTTGTTAAAAATTCCTTCTTTTTTGGCTTTAAAATAAACCTTTTTTGTTGAAAATTCAACTACTTGGATTAAGGTTGAAATTCTTGGTAAAAAATAAACTGGAAATTAAGTATTTCAGTTTTAGTAGAATATTTTTTAGTTAAAAATTTGCCATTTTGTTTTGAAAAGTCATCTCTTTTGATAGAAATTTGCTCTTTATTGATTAAAAATGCAATTGTGTGAATAAAGTTAGTCTGTTTTGCTTTGAGAATTATATTATTTTATTACTTTTTTTTTTGTTTTTTGTTACCTTCTGGTAAAAATTTTATATTTTTTGGTTTTAAAGAAGGAACTGTTTGATTGATATTATTCTTTTTTTGGTGTAAGGATTATACTAATTTGTTATTATTCTTTGGTTGAAAATTACTGTTTCAATTTAATATTTAACTATTCGATGATTGAGTACAAAATAATCTTTTTTAGTAGAAAATTCATGTATTTGTTTGAAAATTTGATTTTTTGGTAAAAGATTAATCTAATTGGTTGAAAATTCACATTGTTAGTTAAAAATAAAACTATATAATTAAAAAGTGCATCTATTTTCTTTAAAAAAAAATAGTTTTACCTACAATTTCAGAAATTTAAAGGTTTTCAGCGTTTCGAGAAGCAAAGGTCTTCCTCGTCAGGAAATAAAAAATTCAGAGTAAAAATAAGTCTTTAGTAAAATTAAAGAAGCCAATATGTTACAGTTGAAAGAAACCACATTCTGAAACTCTCATCTCGGATTTGTTCTATGAAAAACAGTTCAACAAACTAAACAAAAAATAAACAAAACAAAAACAATTTTCAATTGATTTCTTCATTTTTCATTGATGGACTTCACTACCTTTCAACATGGTCAAATTTAGAATACTAACAACTACAATGTTGTTACAGAACTAAATCTAGAGGAGAGTTTGAAAGTATGGTTATTGATTTTTTTCAACTACGAAAGCTGGCTTCCTTAATTTTACTAAAGAATTATTTTATTTTATTTTGGATGAGAGCATTTGTTTCTCGAAAAGTTGGACATAAAGGGTCTTCTTAACACTATCGAGGATCACTCAGAAAAATTTCCTCTTGTCTCAAAGGATGCTTCTCAAAAGAAATGGAATTTTCTCTTAAATTTAAATTGAAAAGAAAATTCATTTTTTTCTCAAAAAGATTCATTTTGCAGCAAATATTTTTTTTTGACAATCGTCATCTAATCTTGCATCACAAAAATTTTGTTTGTTCGAAAAAGATTTGCAAGAGCTTCAAAACAAAACAGTTACGAGGATCCTTCCTTTTCAAGAAAACTTTTCCTCTCTGTTTCTTTTTTT
Organism: Belonocnema kinseyi; assembly: GCF_010883055.1. Classification (NCBI taxonomy): domain Eukaryota; kingdom Metazoa; phylum Arthropoda; class Insecta; order Hymenoptera; family Cynipidae; genus Belonocnema; species Belonocnema kinseyi. The sequence goes on along the minus strand of NC_046666.1, from coordinate 2,637,088 downwards.
TTTGTGTCTGAAGTATGTCATTGTTTTATCCATTACACTTTTTATAGTGCATTATTCATTCAGACGCATAAAATTTCACTAAAACAATATTGTTAACATCTGAAATATATACTTGAGGCGTGTATAAATGTATGTTAGAATAAGCGTGGGGAATCCCCACTTGGTGGGTCATAAATTGCGAGTAAACTTTGCAATTTATCGTGAACGACGATAATTTTGGAAAGGGGTTGGGTATGGGAGACGGGTAGTTGCATTTCTTGAAATATTGCACCAGCTGAGCATAGAATGGAGAGAAGGACACAGTATAAGTAGTAATGTATGTATGTAGGTATAGAAGCACTATTTTTGCCTCAAGCCTCCACAAGCGTTGCTTTCGCCTCGAGGAAAAGAAAGGACTAATGACCCTTCTTTTGATAACCACTTTCCTTTGAATTGCCTGGTTCACGTTTACACCAACCTTAATTATCAAACCGCACGTCGCACGACAAACAGCTACTTGTAATGCATGGATCAAGTAAAGAGGAGAATTAAACTAGAAGACCGATTAACAAATCTTTTTATTTTTCAATTTTAACTTTCTCAATTAGGCTTTTTTCTCGTTTTTGTAACCTTCAGTTTATATTTTGTAAGGCTTTCATTTTAAAGTATCCCAATCATCATTTCGTGATAATCAATGATGATAGTTCCTTATTTTTAAAACATTGACTACAAAAGAACATCAGTATAACGTACTTAATTTTTTATTTTTTTGTTATTCAGTGCACACCAACATGTCAATATCTTCAATTCAAGCCATCTTCGAAGAAAATTAAATAACTTTTAGGGTATGATAAACCTTGTACAAAAAAGGGCGCTTGCTATTAATGCATAATTCATGTATTGATAGCAAGCCCCCTTTTTTGTACAGGGTTTATCATAGCCTAAAATTTATCCGATTTTCTTTGAAGATAGTTTAAATTGAAGGTCTGGATATGTAGGTGTGTATTGAAAAATAACAAAAATTAAAAGTTAGTACGTTATACTGATGTGCTTTTGTTGTCAATGTTCGAAAAATAAGGAAATATTGTTTTTTAGACGACTATGCTGAAAGATTTTCTATTAGTCAGTTTTTTGTTTTGTTTTTGAATTTGGCTCGAATTTTCATTACTGAAAATGCAGCTAGTCCATTTTTGGTTGAAAATTCATATTATAAATTAAAAAATTGATCTTGTCTCGTAGAAAGTTCATATGATTGGTTAAAAAATCGTCTTTTTTGCTCGGAAATTAATCTCCTTGGTGGAGAACTCATCTTTGTTGGTTAAAAGTGCAACTGCTTGCTTAAAAATTTATCTATTTTAGTTGATATTTCTGGTTCAAAACTGAACTTCTGAGGTAGAAAATTTAAATATTTTGCAAAAATTGAATTATTTATTTGACGATTGAACTGAAAATTTAGCTATTCCATTTTAGGTGATTATTGATATATTCCAGTTGACAATTCTTTGGTACAGTTCGTAGAAATTTTAAA
>NC_046666.1:2618433-2635481 GCF_010883055.1 Belonocnema kinseyi | reverse complement strand
TTTAGCACACTGTGCATTAAAAAATCGATATTGTGGCATTAATATTTTTTTCTGATTAAAATTGATTAAAAGTCTTAATTTTTATTTTCTTGAGATTAAGGCTCATCATCCATATAAAAATATCTTTTATACCTTTGATAAATTTAATAATATTTATTTATTATTAGTTGGTTGCTATTACTATTGATTAGGAACTTTTTAAGTAGAGCTAAAAAGGGGCAAATAGCTCAGTTGCTTGTGCTATTTAATCAGAATCTTTTAGTTACATATAGAAAGGGAGATGAAGTCGACTAATTTTGCTATTGATTCAAGTTGTTTCAGCTGGGTCTGGAAATGGGCGATAAGGTCGATTTTTAGTGCTATTGATTCAGACTCATTTCTTTAGAACTGTAAAGAAACCGTTATTTTGCTTGCTATTGATTAACACTCTTTTAGTTAGATCTGGAAACGGGCGATTAGGTCGGTTGCTTGTGCTATTGACTCTGCCTCTTTTATTTAGAGCTTAAAAGTGGCGATGCGGTCGGTTTCTATTGATACTGATGCACTTTTAAAGTTAGAGATAGAAACGGGCGATTTAGTCCGTTGCTATTTGTATTGAGTTAGACTATTTTATTTAGAGATGTAAAGGAGCTGCGAGGTCGAATATCATTGATATTGATTTAAACTCTTTCAGTTAGATATGTAAATGGAGGTTGAGGTCGTTTTTCATTGCTATTGAGTTAGAGACTTTTATTCAGATGAGCACGGTTGCTATCTTTAGCGATTAATATTTTAGAAATAGAGCTGAAAAGGGGTGATTAGCATTTGCTTGTGTTATTTCTTCAGAGTCTCTTATTTAAATATAGAAAGGGCGATAAAATCGGCTACTATTGCTATTTGTTCAGATTTTTTAGTTAGAGCTGGAAAGAAACGGTAAGGTCCGTTTCTATCGCTATTGATGCAATCTTTAGGTTAGAGATGAAAATGGGCGATTTGGTCCGTTGATATTTCTGTGGGGTCAGACTATTTTAGTAAGAGATGCAAAATAGCGAAAAAGTCGTATACCATTGCTATTGATTTAAACTCTTTTAGTTTTAGATGCAAATTGATGTTGAGGTCGGCTTTCACTGCTATTGATTCAGTCTTTCATTTAGAGCTATAAATGAGCCATCAGGTTGTTTACTTTTAATTCAGACTTTTTCAGTTAGAGCTGGAAAGAGGCAATGAGCTCGGTTGCAATTGCTATTAGTTCAAACTCTTTTAGCTACTTTTGAAAAGGGTCGGTGAGTACGGTTGCTACCTTCATTGATTCATATTTTGGAAATAGATCTGAAAAGGGGCGATTTGGACAGTTACCTGTGAGATTTATTCAGAATCTCTTAATTAAATATTGAAAGGGCGTTAAGGTTGGCTGCTTTTGCTATTGATTCAGAGTCTTTTATTTAGAGCTGTAAATGAGCCGTCAGTTTGTTTATTATTGATTCAGACTTTCTCAGATGAAGCTAGAAAGGGGCGATGAGGACGGTTGCTATTGCTATTGGTTCAAAATCTTTTAGCTACTGCTGAAAATGGTTGATGAGCACGGTTGCTATCTTTATTGATTAATATTTTGGAAATAGAGCTGAAAAGGGGCGATTTGGTCAGTTGTCTTTTATATTTATTCAGAATATCTTATTTGGATATTGAAAGGGCGACGAAGTCGGCTGCTTTTGCTATTGATTCAGACTCTTTTAGTTACAGCTGGAAAGAGACGATGAGGTCCGTGTCTATTGCTATTGAAGCACTCTTTTTGTTAGAGATGGAAACGGGTGATGAGGTCCATTACCACTGCTATTGAGTCAGACTATTTTAGTTAGAGCATTAGAGAAGCGCTGATGTCGAATGTTATTACTATTGATTCAAGCTCTCTTAGTTAGCGATTTAAATAGGTGATCAGGTATTTCCTATTGCTATTGATTCAGGTTCTTTTACTTAGAGATGCAAAGGAGCTGCCAGGTTGGTTGCTATTGATTCAGGCTCTTTTAGTTCCTAATCGAGTTGTCATTCTCATGTCCTCAAATAAAGATTGTAAATGAAAAGTCATTTATTATCAGTCTTTTGCTATTGAAAAATAATTTTTTTGCAGAAGTTTGAGTGGAGAAAGAAAGGGTCATAATCGGTACCATTAACTTCTACAAGTATTAATATCGATTGTGCCTTGCAAAATAAGAAAATGCCTATCGTAATTCACGTTTGCGGTTCAGTGAACTGTATGTCTTTAATCATTTGGCCGCAAAATTAAATTGTTATAATAACATCGCCGAATGCAATTTACTCAGCTGAATAGATTTTACATACATTTGGACATTTAATGTCAGTCGGTTGTCACAATTTCACCGCTTTGAGAGTAATCGGAAACAAATTAATTGATATTCTCTCCGTGCATTTTCGCTTTGCGGAATAGCATTTCGCATCTCACTGAGCACTGACATCCAACTTTCCATTGTGATCAGTCTTTGTGCAAGGAGTGGCATGAAATAAATTACCGAAAATAAATAGTCTATGTAAATTATTGAATAAATTATCAATTCTGTAAAAGAGAATTTTTTTAATTTATCTTACTTTTCAACTCTAACTTAAGATTTTTTTCACCTTTGACCTTTCACATTTGACATTTGACCTTTTGCGTCTGACCTCTTACCCTAATATTGCACAAGGCCATTTTTTAAATTATTTAACTTAATATTTTCCACAGTTGACCTTTGACCCTTTGCCTCTGACCTCTTACTCTAAAAATAAAATCTTTATGGGCCCGAATGTTGTCATGGTATTACTGAACAAGCCAATTTTAGAAATGTATCTACATAACTTCAGATTTTTGAGATTAGTTCTTTGACCGTTGACCTTTTATTTTTCCTTTTGTATTGAACTCTTACCCCAACGATAAGATCATTACGGACTCGAATGTTGCTATGATATTAGTAAACAAACAAATTTATAAAATCTTTGTAACGTTTAACCTCTAAGTTCAATTCTTTGACATTCCCTCTTAGATCTTTTGTTTCTCATATTTTAATTAGAATGTTGACATAATAATCCTCATCAAGAAAATTAGATGATAAAAATGCTTTTGGATCTCACATTGTACCCTTGCTGTCTTTGCCCTATGACCCAACTTTTAATGCATGAACTCTAACTCCTGACCTCTAACCTTATGCGCTTGACCTTTAACCTTTAGCCTTTAAACTCTTACACCGACAAACAAATCATCATAGGTTGAAATATTGCAATGAGCTTTTTTAAAACTAGACTACTTCACGAACGACCTCTGACCTTTGATATTTGATCAAATTATTCTAATTTTCGATCATTATTGTATATTATTTATCTCTGACCATACCGTTTTTGACCTACGACTTTAGTCAAAATCGTAAACCCCTAAATTCATAACCTTTATTTTAATACTTTAAAAAATAGTTTTTAAAATTTCTTAACATTCAAACTATAACGTTAGACACGCTATCCTTGAAAATTTTACCTTTAACCTCTACCTCCGACGATAAAATCATTACGGGGTCTAATGTTAACATGATCTTATGCATCTGCCTTAGAATTCTCCACGAATGACCTGTGACCTCCGATCAAATTATTTTATTTATTAATAATTATTGTATTTACCTTTGAATTCTAACAATTTTATTTTAAGCTTTGACCTGCTTTTGACTACTGACCTCTTTGACCTATGACGCCATCTTTCCCCCATAACCTCTGTATTTTAACTCATGACCTCATAAACTTTTATTTTAGTCCTGCACAGAACAGTTGTTGAAATTCCTTTAAATTTATACCTCTAGCTCTCGTCCTTAAACTTTAACCTTCGGCCTTTGACCTTTTATTTCGACGAAAAAATCATTATCGACTCGAACATCGACATTTGACTTCCGACCAGAAATTGATCCTATAACCTTTAGACCCCTAATATTTTATCTTTAGCCTCTGACCTCTCACTCCGTCGCTAAACCAATTATGGGCTCGAATGCTGTCTTCTTTAATCTTTGCCCTTCGAAACTTCAATAATGACCTCTAATCTTTAATCTGTTATAAAATTATTTTATTTATATTTAACTATTTTATTCGATTTATCCATGACTCCTCACCTTTTTCTTTTAAGGTTTGGCATCTAAAATTTAACCCTTGACGTTCATGGCGCATCATCCCACCTTTAACCCATCACCTATGAACTTTGACCCCTAGCCTCATAACCTTACTTTTATTATTGCACAAAAAAGAGTTTTTTGAATTACGTTAACTTTTGATACATGAACTTTAACCTGTTGTCTTTGACCTATTATTCTGGCGAAAAAATCATTATAGACTCGAATGCTGACCTCTGACCTTTTATCCTTTATCTTTGATTTTTAATCAAATTATTGATAACATTTTGTTATTTTTGAACATTTTGTAGTGTTTAGGGTATCAAACAGTGATGCAAAACAATTTTAAAAAATTACACTTATTTCGAAAGTTATTATTAATTGAAAAAATAGGTCTTTTTCAAGACTTTTGAAATTTTTATCTTTTGTGATTGCAGAAAACTGTCTTTATACACACTTACGCAGAATAGATTGAATTTCAACAAAAATAAAAAAAATTGTCTGCTTTTAATTTTTTATTTAAAAAACAATAATTATTTATTGTTTTCCAACCTGAAAATTATCTATTTTTTCTTTTAACCGTAATATTTAAATCTTTTTTGAATTAACATTAAAATTTAAAAACTTTGTTGTTATTTTAGAGAACAAAAAAATTTTCAAGGGCAGGATTATTCTCATGAATCACTAATTTGGATGTGAATTGAATAAGTAAAATTACATCGAAATTAATTTTTAAGAAAATCTTAGCTGTCATTACGCATTTGTTTATGAAATAGTAGTAATAAACCTATTTTATAAATGAACCTATTTTATAAATAAATTGAAAATTTCGACAATTTCAATCATGTAAGCATTATTCTTTCTCGTATAATTATTGCGAGACACATTCTTCATAAACAGTTTTTATAACATCTTATCAACATTGAACAATATCTGCAATTTTCATAAGCAATCATTATTAAAAAATGCAAGATTTAGTCATTTTAATCATAAAATCATAAAGTTTTCATTTAGTTAAAAAAAATGACACTGGTCGCATTTTCAACATATTTCAAGTAAAACTGTACTTTTCGCATTTTTTAAATTCTTCATTTCATTTTTTATTCATTTAAAAAATTTTTTAAATTCTGAGAAAAGGCGCAAAATTTCCTGTTGATTCTTCACGACTTTTTTCTATCCTCAGAATTTAAAGTTATAGCCAAGAACCAAAAAGTAATATAAATTAGTTTAAAAAAAGTTAATTAACTTTAATAATCAAAACAGATTACTTTGAATTTGAATTAGTAAAAATCTGCACTATTTTGCAATTTCAAATGACCAGGAGTCAATTTTGAAATCTTTTTTATATTTTCGATTCAAATTTTGATCTTCAAACTTAGGATCAATTTCAAAGGGTTTTGCTTAATTTTTTTTAAGTTTGGACACTTTATTTTAAACTTAAATTGAAACTTCGTCAATCTTGAAAGATCTTCGGTTTAAAATAGGGGTTGTTTTAATTTTCTTTTTTAATCTGGTTTCAGTAGTAAAAATCAGTTTAAGTCAGACTTTAATATTTAATATTGAATATTTCTACTTTTTGTTATTTTGTTCTGTCAGTATCACTAAAGAATTAAAATTTAAATAATAATAAGTTTGAGGAAGCCAGCGGTTGATTTATAATAATAGGATTATAATAAATGAAAACGTCTATCATGTGACAAAGACATTCATTGGTTATTCATTATAATTTTTTTATTATTACATTTCAGTCTCGCCGCAAAAGTATAATCATAAAGGAAAATTCTCATCTTCTATCGTTTATTTTTTAATTCGATGTCAATTATTATTTTATTATTATATCGTTAAAATCCCCTTCAGGTAAATGAAAAATTGTATAAAGACTTAAAAATTGCTCAAACAATAAGGTTGATTAAAATTATTACTAGCCAACCAACCGAAGAACTTTAAAAAAAAAGTATCTGAAAATTTTAAAAATTACCTAAAATACAAATTTGAAATGAAATTGATTATTAACAATAAGAAATATAATTTATTATATTTTCAATGTTTGAATATTGAAATTAAATTAATGACAAAAAATTGATTAATATCTAAAATTATTTAAAAATCTCTTACTTCTCCAACTTTATGTTTCAATAAGCAAAACAAACATTTGTATCCAAACTCTGAGTCGAAAAATCTCTTAAAAATTTATGTTGCTTCAGTTTAAAAAAATTTTTAAATCGCCTGAATGTTTTTGCCCGAATCGTACTTTAAACTTTATTTACATTTCAAAGTTCTACAATTTTGAAGGACTACGAGTACAATTGAAAGCTTTTTAATTTAAAAAATTTATAAATAGAAATTATTAAATTTTAATGAATTGAAAATTAAAATTCTTAATTTTTGAAATTAAAGAAATTTCGAAAGCAATTAAATTTTAAACGCTAAGAAAACTAGAATTTTATAAATGCACAATTTAAAGATGTACAATTTTAAAGACTTACAATTAAAAATTCTTAAATTTTGAAAATACAGATTTGAAAATTATTCAATTTTTGAGATTTATGTTTTAAATATTTGAAATTTTGAACAATTTTCTTTGAATAGTTCCATTTTGAAAATTTACAGTTAAAAATTCAATATCTTTATTTTAAAAAATAAAAATTATTTATGTTTTAAGTCTTACATTTAAAAAATTATTCATTTTCGAAAATTTAGAATTGAAAACTTGACTTTTGATCTTCAAAATCGTTATTTATATATTGTAAAATTGAAGAATATTTAATTGCAAATCTTAAAAATTTAATTTTTCCAATATAACGCTTCCAAATCGAACTACATTTTCCAAGCAATAAAACGTTAAAAATTACGTAATTCTAAGCTATAAACATTTAACAGCAATCTATGTTTAATTGTAAATCTTGAAAAAAAAAAATTTTTAATTGTAAATATTCAAAAAAGAACTATTCCAAAATGTGTTTAAAATTACATACTATTAAAAAAAGTTAGAATCTTAAATTTCGAATCTTAAAAATTAAAGAATTTTTCAACCATAAATATTCCAAATTAATGAATCTTTAAATGTCAATCTTAAAAATTGTAGAATTTTCAGTTGTAACTCTTTAAAATAAAGAAGAATTTTAATTTCTAAAAATTAAACATTGTGCAAGTAAATATAACGTATTATAAATTTGAGGGGATTATTAATATTAAATAAAACTTACAAATAAATATTTCTTTTTTAAGTTTATTTGTTTTTTTTTCAAGTTATGTAAATATGATTTTCGTAAGATTTTTGAGAAAAATTCAAGGAGATTTTTAAAGATCTCACAAATGTCGAATAAATGTAATTTTGTTATTTTACAGGATTTCGCAAAATGTTTGAAAAAATTTGACCCAGCTTGTAAGATATTTAAGACTTTTTGAAGTTTGTGAGATAAATATATTTTAGAATAATTCAAATTATTCCTGAACTTTCTTTAAAAAATTATTGTAAAAATTAATTATTTTTATTGTTTGGAAACCTTGTTAAATTATTTGAATGTTTCTTAAATTTCTGAAAAAATTTTAAAAAATCATTACCTTCAAATTTTCGAGATTCTGATTTAACAATTTTTTAATTCTTTTAAAATGTTTTAGAATATTTTGCAAATTAATATGTAACGATGAAAAGTCAGTTTCAATTTTTCCATGGATTTTGAGAAAATTGATTTATTATCGTGAAACCTTTTAAGATCCTTCAGAAACTTCTATGTTTTTATTTCCAAACATTAAAAAATATACAATTTTTTAAAAACCTTTTTGAAATTTTCAAGTTTTAAATTAATTCTAAATCTTTTTAAATTTCTGAGTATGTCTTACACTTACTCGAATTTCTTTATAAAACCTTTAAAATCGCCTACAGTCTTTTTCGAAATATGCGGAAATAATTGTGAAGGTTTTGAGATCTTTGCCAATTTACATTCAAAATTTATTTTTCAAAATAAAAAATTAGTCTCAATTTTCCCCTTAAAAGCTTCTTTTTTTAAATCTTTGAAAACCTACATATTACATTTTTTATAATTATTATTGAATATATTATTCATTTATTCTTGCGTTTCTTATAAATCTGAGATTTGTAGGCTTTTCATTATGAATGCGGATTTTTTGATAATACCTAAAAAATAATTTTTGAATAACAAAAAAAAATCTGCCTTGACTCGGATTTGAACCCGGAACGCCACTTTCCATGAAAGGAGCATGAAAAAATTACGTCACTGCCACCACCCATAGATACTGGCGTCGCTGGTTCAAATCCCGGCCGAGGTAAGATTTTTTTTCTTCCTTATAAATCATCATTTTTAAATGTTGATAAGGTTTTCTAAAATTACAAATGATTTAATTCAAAAAAACTGAATTCTTTTTTTGACGTTTCAATATTCCACAACAAATTTTTCTTGTTGACTGTCTTAAATTTTAACTTTCCAGTTTGATATTTTCTTAAAAGTTGAAAAAAGAATAAAATTTGATAATGGAGATGGAAAAGTTGAAACCTAAGAAAACTATTTGCGAGAGGAAGCGTATAGAATGGTATCTCTGGATAAATTTTCTTCTCGGATATATGCATTTTTATATTGAAATCTGAAGATTTCGACGACTTATGAGAGACACATGGCGTGATGTTCTTTTTCTTTTTGATGTACGATCTCGTTGGAGCCAAAGATATAAGCGATATTTCACGACTTTCATAAAAACGGCGGACCAATTGAAAGATTGAAAAGTTGGAACGAGAAAATTTGAAACGGTAACACACTGGAAAGCAATTTCCTTTAAGCGAAATTTAATCATTTTTTTATTGACTGTTACTGAAATCTAGATTGGATCAAATAGGCGTGGAAAGAAAACTTTTCTGAAGATTAATTTGTTTAATTCCAGAAATAGATTTTTTAGGAATAAAATGAATGAATAAATAATTTTATATGGTTATGAGGCTGTTGCAAATGCGTTTTATCCACCCACGCAATTTATTGTATTAATTTAAAAAAAAGGCTCGGTTCTTCGATTTATTTTTAAGTTTTTCTATTTTTGATGTCGAAAGTGATCAGAGAAAATCTCGTCCCAAAGAAATAAATTAAATTCAAAATCTTTTTAAAAATAAAAAAATTTCAATTTTCCTTTGAGTGCTCGGTATTTGGAATTTCTTTGAAAAAATTAATTGGATTTGAACTTGGACCATAACAAAGAAAGTTTGATCAGAACATCCCTGCTAGTCGATTGCTATTTAAAGAAATTTATTAAATTCAAAATCATTTTTAATATTAAGGAGATTATAATTTGCCTCTGAACGTTTGATTTTTATTTTATTTAACAAAAAGCCTATATTTTATGGTGGATAATAGCAAAAATTTTTTATTAATTTAAGAAATTTGTCTAAATAGCAGTCTTCCATTAGGGATATTGGAATGAAACTTTTTCTCTTGCCCTGCATAAAATACGAGGAATTTGTTAAATAAAATTCAAAAACTGAGTGTTTAAGGAAAAAAAGTATTTTTTTAATTTAAAAAAAGATTTTGAATTTCATCAATTTCTTTAAATAGCAGTTTTTGGGTAGGGATATTCTGATAACACTTTTGTTGATCTTGTCGGACATCAAGTAGAGGTAAATTGTTAAATAAAATTTAAAAACCGAGCGTTAAGAGTATAATTATAATTTTTTAATATTAAGAAAGATTTTTAATTTAATAAATTTCTTTAAATAGCAATATACTGATAGGGATGTTCTGATAAAATTTTCTTTCTTATGGTCCGACTTCAAATACAAGTAATTTGTTAAAGACATTTTTAAAAAACATTCAAATATAAAGGTAAATAATCATTTTTTATTTTTAATAACATTTTGAATTTTATGATTTCTTTGAGTAGCAATCTTCCGGTAGGGATATTCTGATAAAACTTTTTTTTTGTTCCACATGAAGTATAAGCAATTTAAAAAAATCTAAAAACTGGCAGTTTAGGCAAAAAATATAATTAAAAAAAATCAATGAATTTTGAATTAATTAAATTTCTTTAAATAGCAGTCTTCCGTTAGGGATATTGGGATAAATATTATTTTTTTTACTATTCTTCATTATCAAATAAAAGTAATTTGTTAAATGTAATGCGAAAAATAAACGTCCAGAGGAAAATTATACTCCCTTAAAAACAATTTTTTTTTAATTTAAGACGTTTCGTTAAATAGCAGTCTTGCATTAAGTATATTGGGGTGAAATTTTTTTCACTGTTGTCCAAAATCTAGGACAAGTAATTTGTTAAACAAAATCCGAAACACGACCGTTTAGAATAAAATTTGAATTTTTTTAATTTAAAAAAAGATTTTGAATTAATTTGATTTCTTTGAATAGCAGTCTTCCGGTAGCAATATTTCAATACAACGTCTTGGTTGTTGTCCGCCATCAAATTCATTTGATTTGTTAGATAAAATCGAAAATCCGGACGTCTAGAAATTAAAAAATCAAGCGTTTCGAGGAAAATTAGAATACATTTTTTTTTAATGATTTTCATTTAATAAATTTCTTTCAATAGCAGTCTTCCAGTAGGGATATTGGGATGGAATTTTTTTCACTGCTGTTCGACAACAAACACAAGTTTTTTGTTAAACAAATTTAAAAGTTAGGCGTCTATAGGAAAATTAGATTAAAAAAATTTTCTAATGATTTTTAATTTAATCAATTTTTATAAATAGCCGCCTTCCTGTAGCGATATTCTGATAAAAACGTTTTTGTTGTGGCACGACATCAAACAAAATGAATTTCTTCAAATAGCAATCTGCTGAAAGATGGTTTCTTTTTAAAAAATTGTTTGTGATAGTCCGACTTCAAATAGAAGCAATTCGTGATAAGAACACCAGAAACCGAGCATTTGAAAAAAATTATAATTTTATATTTTTGAAAACATTTTTAATTTAATAAATTTCTTTAAATAGCAGTCTTCCGGTGGAGATATTCTGATAAAACTTGTGTTATTGTTGTTTGACGTCAAGTACAAGTAAACTATTTAATAAATTCTAAAAACCGACAGTATCAGCAAAAATTAGAATTTAAAAAAATTTTAAATGATTTTGAATAAACTAAATTTTTTTCAATAGCAGTCTTCCAGCAGAAATAATGGGTTGGAACTTAATTTATTAATAAAAGTTATTCTTACTTTTCGCACTGATTTTGTATAATTTATAATAAATCAGACAATTACAAAAAGAAAGTTGTATTTTAAAAACGCATTTTCATTGTTAATTAAACAAAATAAATCACTTTATCAAAAATGTACCTCTACAACTTTCTTACATTTTTCCAGGTTATAATTTTGTAAAGATCTAAATCGTTCGTACAGAATCTTTATAGAAATTTTATTTAAAATTAAACCAGTTACCATTTTTCCAAATATTTTTTGAACAAAATCTTGCATGTTAAAAAAATTATAAACAAACCACATTTAGCTTATTTCTTATCTGAAACTCATTTGAGCTAAACGAGGATCATTTAGATAAATATTCCTTGACGTGAGGAATTTTAGAATGGAGTTTCGTGGATGGCAATCGTTTCCAGGAGAAGCGGAGGTGTGATAAGGGAGTTAGTAGCTCGTTAAGATCCTCTTATCAACTATCATCGACTTAATCGAGAAGACATCCGTTCCTCTTGCCTTCCGTCCGATAAAGCTCACCCAAATCATCAGCGTATTTCAAAATTGTGAGATTTTTCAAAAAGACCAAATATTATAAAGAAAAAAAAATTAAAAGAAAATATTACAAAGAAAAATCTAAGAAAGCAAGAATTCAAATCTCGCGCTACAATTTTTAAATGAGTGGTTCCGTGGCGTTTATTCTGGCGCGAAGTTTAAAAATATGCGCCTGACTCATTGTTTCTCTCTTTTCTTTCTTCATTGTTTTTTAATTCTTTCTTTATTTCATTCTTTTTTCTCTCTTTCTTTCTTCTTTTATTTTTTCGTTCATTATTTCTCTTTCATTTTTTAAATTATAAATTTGACCCTTGGTGAATTAATTTAATTGTCTATACCCTTGTAAATTTCTCTGATGAATTTTTCCTAATTCGTCCAGGCCAATGAATTTTCAGTTACAGTGATTAATACAAATTAATTATTTGAAAATAAGAGGTTATTTTTTCTGGCTTTCATCCTTTTTATTTTTTCTTTCGTCTTTTATTCTTTCTTTTTCTCATTCATTCTTTTTCTATCATTCTTTCTTTCTTCCATCTCTCACTCTTTCCTCTTTTTTCATTATTTAACATGTAAATCTGACCCTGAATTTAATAATTATATTTTCTATATTTTTGATCTATTTTTATTAATTTTCTTGAAAATTGGGAGTGAATAAGAAATAAATTTTTGGTCGTATGCCCATATCACTTTTCTCTTCTGACGTTTTTACGGACCGTCGAATTCCGTGATTTTTCAGTAAGAGTGATGTAATAATTAATTTAAAATAATGATTTAAAAATAAGAGGCGATGTTTAGTTCTTTTATTTTTTCTTCCATTCTTTCCTTCTTGTTTCATTCTTTCAATTTTAGAACTGACCCTAAATTAATTAATTAAATAGTCTAAAATTTTTATTTACTATCTTGAAAAGCGTTTTGAATAAAAAGGACATTTTTTGTATTTCTTTGGCGCTTTTACCTGATGCAGTTTTTACGAACCAGTCCAGTGGCACTTTATTTAGAATAAGATAATAATTAATGCATGTTTATGATTTAAAAATAAAAGATTATGTTCACCAGGCTTTAATTTTTTTCTTCGTTTTTCAGTCTTTCTTTTTTTTTCCTTCATCTTTCATTCTTTCAATTTTAAGCCTGACTGGATTTTCTTTGTTTTTTATTTTCTTTTATCTTTCACTCTTTAATTTTTTTCTTCGTCTTTCATTCTTTCTTTCATTCTGTGATTTCTATGATTAAGTTTTTATGGACCGCTCAGTCTAATGGCTTTTCGGTTAGAGTGATTAATTGAAATTAATGAATTGAAAATAAGACGTTATGTTTAGCTAATTTCATCCTTTTGTTATTTTCTTTCATCTTTCCCCTTTTATCCTTTTCTTTCGTCTTTCATTCTTTCTTTAATTCTTTCATTTTTTCATTGTTTCATTCTTTAATTCTTTCATTCTTTCATTCTTTCATTCTTTCATTCTTTCATTCTTTCATTCTTTCATTCTTTCATTCTTTCATTCTTTCATTCTTTCATTCTTTCATTCTTTCATTCTTTCATTCTTTCATTCTTTCATTCTTTCATTCTTTCATTCTTTCATTCTTTCATTCTTTCATTCTTTCATTCTTTCATTCTTTCATTCTATCATTCTTTCATTCTTTCATTATTTCATTCTTTCTATCTTTCTTTCTCTCTTTATTCTAACCTTCTACTTTCGTTCTATATACCTCTTTTTTTCTTCTTCTCCAATTCTTTTAATTTTAAGCCTGAGTCTAAATTTAATAATTAATTTATCTATATTTTTCATCTATGTTTATTCATTTTCGTGAAAATTGTAGGCCATAAAAAGGATATGTTTTGTGGTATTTGCTTAATTGACAGTTTTCTGTGACTAAGTTTTTATGAACCGTCCAGTCTAATGGCTTTTCAGTTAGAGTGATTAATTGAAGTTAAAGAATTGAAAATAAGACGTTATGTTTAGCTAATTTAATCCTTTTGTTATTTTCTTTCATCTTTCCCCTTTTATCCTTTTCTTTCGTCTTTCATTCTTTCTTTAACTCTTTCATTTTTTCATTGTTTCATTCTTTAATTCTTTAATTCTTTCTTTCTTTCACTCTTTCATTCTTTCATTCTTTCATTCTTTCATTCTTTCATTCTTTCATTCTTTCATTCTTTCATTCTTTCATTCTTTCATTCTTTCATTCTTTCATTCTTTCATTCTTTCATTCTTTCATTCTTTCATTCTTTCATTCTTTCATTCTTTCATTCCTTCATTCTTTCATTCTTTCATTCTTTCATTCTTTCATTCTTTCATTCTTTCATTCTTTCATTCTTTCATTCTTTCATTCTTTCATTCCTTCATTATTTCATTCTTTCAATTCTTCATTCTTTCATTCTTTCATCTTTCCTCTTTTATCCTTTTCTTTCGTCTTTCATTCTTTCTTTAATTCTTTCATTTATTCTTTCATTTCTCTCATTCTTTTATTCTTTCTATCTTTCTTTATCTCTTTATTTTAACCTTCTACTTTCGTTCTATCTACCTCTTTCTCCTTTTTTTCTTCTTCTTTCATGCTTTTAATTTTAAGCCTGAGCTTATTTTGAATTCCCTTTATTAGAATATTCATATTATAATAATATTTATTTAACTTGTATTTGTTTAATTAATTTTATTCAATATATTTAATTTTAATTATTTATTAAATAAAGTCCTTTCGTACAAATATTTAATAATTAATTTATCTATATTTTGTATCTATTTGCAGTCATTTTCGTGAAAATTTTGAATAATAAAAAGGATATTTTTTGTGGAATTTACTTGACAGTTTTCTGTGATTAAGTTTTTATGAACCGTCCAGTCTAATGGCTTTTCAGTGAGAGTGATTAATTCAAGTTAATGAATTGAAAATAAGAAAATAATAAAATAATAAAAATAAATAAATAAATAATAAATAAATAATAAAAAAAAATAATACGTTTAGTTACTTGTTACTTGATGTTTAGTTACTTTCATCCTTTAGTAATTTTCTTTAATCTTTTCCCATTTTCCCTTTCTTTCGTCATTCGTTCTTTCTTTAGTTCTTTCATTTTTTCATTGTTTTATTCTTTAATTACTTCATTTTTTAATTATTTCATCATTCTTTATATCTTTCTTTCTCTCTTTCTTTTAATCTTCTTCTTTTGTTGTGTCGGAACACTTTACTCTTTCATTCATTCTTTCATGTTTTCTTTTCATTTTTTTTTTCTTTTCTTTCGTCCTTCATTCTTTCTTTCTTTCGTCTTTCAATCTTCCATTGTTATTTAATATTCTTTCTCTTTCTTTTATACTTCTTGCTTTGTTTTTTCTTCTTTCATTCTTCTTTCTTTCTTTTTCCTTGATTCTTTCTTTATTCCTTTTTTACATTCTTTATATTTCATTTTTTTAATCTTAGCTCTTATCCTAAATTTGATAATTAAATTGCTTATGTTTTCTATCCATTTATTTTCTTAAAACATGTGCTGAATAAAAAAGACATTTTTTGTGATAATTAATGCAAGTTAATGATTTGGAAACAAAAGATTAGGTTTAGTGACTTTTTTCAGGTTTCTTTCTTTCACCTTTCATTCTTTCGCTTTTTCTTTTATACTTTCTTTCTTTTCTTTCACCTTTCACTCTCCCTTTCTTTCTTTCATCTTATTATTCTTTCATTCTTACTTTCTTTTATTCTTTCTTTGTAAATTCTTCCTTCTTCTTTTAAAATTTTTTTCTTTTTCATTTTTTCATTCGAAAATCTGTCCCTGAATTTAATAATTAAATTATCTATATTTTGAATCTTTTTTTGTTTATTTTCTTGAAACGTGTGGTGAATAAAAAGTAATTTTTTTATTTTCTTGTCAGTTTTCTCAGATCAAGTTTTTACGATCCCTAGTGACAAATTACTCAGGATTCATTGTCAGATAATCCCTGAATCCATCAATCTTATAGCACAATATATTTAACCAGAAAATTAGGTAGAATTTCCGAAAATTTAAAAAAAATTTTCTCGAATTTTCCATGAGATGAATTTGATTCGACGCCTTATTATTGTGGAAAAGTGGAGATAGAAATTGATCCAAAAAGCTTTTTCATCAGCTTTATTTTCGTATGAATATAATGCTTTCAGGAGGGGTCGAGTTCTTTGGGAAAGAAGGTAAATTAATCATTTTATCGTCCCACAACTTGTCAAAAGCACGCGAAAATGAGATGGACTACTTCCTTTCTCTTTTTATCATCTTCACTTCGACTAAAGGGAAACACACGATTTTTGCAATTTCCCATTTGTCTGACGACTTTATCTCTCAAGTTATACTTAATATTTTTTGGAATTAATAACAAAATTTAAATTATTATTAAAATAATAATAATAATAATAAATATTAAATAATTATAGATTTTAAATATACGCGCGCCAACCGCGCTTTCGCTTCCCTCTATTTTCATTTATTATTTTTGAAAACTTAAATAATTGAACAATCCATAATAAAAAAGGGGGAGGGTCGGTAAGGCCGGTTTTTGGCCTAATTTATTTTTGGACCAAAAAATCTGAAAAAATCATGGTAGTATCTTATAAGTATCCCGAGTCGATTGCACGCTAAACGGACTACCCTCCACCCCCAAGCCACCCCCACCCCCTACAAATATAGGAAACACCACTACCCACCAACTGTATTTTCGAGAGATTTGACACTCTTAAACATGTATTATGAGGTTAGCTCGGGTTTACTATAGTTTTCGGGGTCGCCGAATACAAATCTGGCGTCCTTTGACTTTTATCGAGTCAGGTTCAAGGTCATTGGAAGGTCAAATCGAGAAAAAAGGTAAAAAATTTAAAAAAAAATATGTTATAGGTTTTTGGGGTCGCTGATTACGAACCTGCTGTCCGCTGACCTTTATCGCGTCAGGTTCAAGGTCATGGGAAGGTCAAATTGAGAGAAAACCTTGATCCTGATGCGACAGAGGTCAATGGATGGCAGATTCGTAATGAGCGACCGCGAAAACCTATAACATATTTTTTTTATTTTTTCAGCGTTTTTTATCGATTTGACTTTCAAATGACCTTGAACCTGACGCGATAAAGGTCAGCGGACACCAGGTTCATAATCAGCGACCCCGAAAACCTATAACATATTTTAAAAAAAAATTTTTACCGTTTTTCTAGATTTGACCTTCAAATGACCTTCAAATGACCTTGAACCTGAAGCGATAGAGTTCAACGGATGCCAGATTCGTAATTAGCGACTCCAAAAACCTA
>NC_046666.1:2614301-2618333 GCF_010883055.1 Belonocnema kinseyi | reverse complement strand
AATCGACTCGGGATACTTATAAGATACTACCATGATTTTTTCAGATTTTTTGGTCCAAAAATAAATTAGGCCAAAAACCGGCCTTACCGACCCTCTCCCTTTCTAAATAATAAGTTTTTAAAGAACTTTTTAAGTTATTAAACTGATGTTTTTAAATAACATATAATTTAAAGTTCCGACAAATTTATTTACAGTGAACCATGGACGGAGAATTATTGTTAATTGTCTCATTTATCATCACTTTTGGTGATTTGTAATCCTGTTTATAATAATTTTTATCGTTTTTAGTAAAAAAAAAGTTTGCATTACTTTAAATTTCACCCGTTCAATAAAACATAAAATAATTTAATTTTCAATAAGTTTGATTTAAAATTCTTTCGAGTGTGAAAAGCTTCATTTTCTTTTTTTCTGGATTAGAAAAGTTTTTTTATTTGAAATATTTCCATTCAGTTGGAAGGGAGGCAATTTTGGTTTTTATTTTATGTTTATTTGGAGAATGGAGTTTATTTAATTTAAAACATTTTGATTAATATTTTTATTTAGTTGCAGCGGGGCAAATTATTTATTTTAAACATTTTTCAGATGATGAAAGGTTAAAATTGTTTATTTTCCATTTTTTTCTGAATCTTAAGAAAGAAATGTTTATTTAATTGGAAGGAGGTGAGATTTTAATATTTAGTTAGCGTGTTTCTGAATCGGAAAATGAAATTTTTTAATTTTTAACGTTTTTATTCAATTTAAAGGTATTCGATTTTGGTATTTAATATGCTTCTGTATTGGAAAATAAACTGTATTGTTAATACTTACAATTTTTCGAGTTTTGAAGGTTTAATTGATAATTAAAAAATTTTTTTTTGTTGAAAGAGGAAATTTCTTTTTGTTCAATCATTTCCATTGAGTTAGGCGAAAAAAATTGTTGGTTTGTAATTTTTAATCTGAATTGAGAGAGATTTTTTTTTATAATTTGGGTTAAAATTTTTCTTAAATAAAAAGATTATAATTTTTTCGAACATTTTTATTGAGTTCGATGAAAGGAAATTTTGTTACTTAACTTATTTCTGAGTTTGAAAAGGGACTTTTGGAATTTACATTATTTTTAAATTCTTTCAGTTTGGAAAGATTAATTTTCATTTTTTTTCTATTTTGAAACAGGACATTTTTTTTAGTTTTGACATTTTTATTGAATTACAAGAAAGGAAATTTTGCTTCGCAATGTTTTTTTTCTGAATAGGGAGATATTTTATTTTTTATGTTTATAGTTTCTGTTAATATTTTTATTGAGTTAAGAGGGGAAAATTATTGAAATTTTAAATTTTTCTTAGATAAAAAGGCGAGAATCTTGTATTTTTAACATTTTTATTTAATTAAAACAGTTGAATTTTTGGAAGTTAATTTATTTGTGACTTGGAAAAGGGACTTTTTAAAATTTTATTATTTTAAAGTTCATTAAACTTTTAAAACTTTATTTTTATAATTAAACTTTTTTTCTGTATTTGAACTTTTTTTTCATTTTTAAAATTTTTATCGAGTTGGATGAAAGGAAATTTTAATAGTTAATTTATTTCTCAATTGGAAACTTGACTATTTTAATATTTTAAAATTCTTTTTAGTTTAAAAAGCCTAATTTAAAATTAATTTCGTTCAGGATTAAAAGTGGATTTTACAAATTTTAAATTTTTATTGAGTTGGATGGGAGGACATTTTCTTAGTTAATTTATTTTTAAATTATAAAATGGACTTTTTTAATTTTTAATATTTTGAATGTCTTTTGAGTTAGAAAAGCTTAATTTTAAATTAATTTTTTTTCTGGATTGAAAGCAGATTTTTTTAGTTTAAAAATTATCTTTGAGTTGGATGGGAGGAAATTTTAGAATTTAATTAATTTCTAAATTGGAAAAGAGCATTTTTCAATTATTATTAATTGGAATTCTAACATTTCATTTTATTTTTTAATGGAGGTGAAGGGGTTTTTGTATTTCTAACAATTGGATTGAGGTAAACAATTTTTTGTTTATTTTTTTTTTTTTTTTTTGTTTCCTTCTTGCATTCATTCATTTTTTTCCTCTCTTTCTTCTTTCTTTCTTTTTTCTTTCCTCTTTTTCAATTTTAAATCTAACCCTAAATTTTAAATTGTTAAATTTGGGTTAAAGGCGAAATTTTTTTAAAGTTTTGAATTCGCAATTTTTAATTGATATAATATTCGTGATTAAAATTGGGCATTTTTCAAATCTATTAATTTTTAATTATTCCTTCTAAAACATTTTTTTGAATTTATTTTCCTTAAATATCCTTTAATTTATTTTTATCTGGTCAACAATACTCAAGTATAAAAATAAATATTTAGAAAACTATATCGCTCCTGATTGACTCTTACAATTGGCGCTTTGCTAATTTATATGAAATTTGAATATTTTTGTTATTTAAACAATAATCGTATTCTGTTCACCAAGGTATTATTGAATTTTTTATTTTAAACATTAGTCAGTGTCGATCACTGGTCTATTTTTTATAGAAATGAAAAAAAAAATCTGCCTCAGCCAGGATTTGAACCTGGTACGACATTATACATACAGACTCGGTATAGCGTAGTTGGTTTCCTATAAGCTCAGGGTTTCTACTCTAATTTAAAGCAAGATGAATTCCATCATATCCCTCTCTACCAATCATATTGTAAATTTTAAAGTGAAGTTTTATTTTTTAATTTTTTTCCACAAGGAAAGATTTTTCAACCAAGAAAATTATTTCTTACGAAAAAAGACGAATGTTCGACAAAAAGTATAAATTTGTAAGCAAATAGTTGACTTTCCCACCGAGATGATTAATCTTTTAATTTAAAAAAAATTAATTTTGAAACAAAAAAGGGAGTTATCAACAAATTAGTTCCATTTTTAGATAAAGAGATGAATTTTCTAATAAAAATGACAAATTCTCCACATATACATACATTTTTAATGAGATAGTTGAATTTTCAACCAAAAAGATTGATTTTGTTATAAAAAAGACAAATTTTCATCAAATTTTGTTAATTTTCAACCAAATAGTTGAATTTGAAATTTTGAATTGGGAAATTAGTTTTTTGGAAAACAGTTAAATTTTCTATAAACCGCTTGAATTTTTTATAAAATTGTTCAACTTTCAATCCAATCAGACGAATTTGCTACAAAACAGTTGAAGCTTTAATTGAAAAATACAGCCTATCAACAAAAAATTTAATTTTGCACAAAGTAATTGAATTTTAAACCAAATCCTTAAATCTTGAGTTGAAAAAATTTATTTTTAGTGAAAAAAGCGAATTGCCAACAAATTCCATCTTCAACCAAAATCGACAAACTTTTTACAACATTAATCAATTTTCAGTCGAATATTTGAATTTTCAACTAAAAAAGGTACATTTTCATCTGAAAAGGGAATAAATAAATTTAGACTTCAAGAGACTAATTTTTAGCAAAATAAAGAAAACGACTTTCCAAAAAAATAGTTTAATTCTCAGCCAAAGAAATTGATTTTTGACCTGAAAAAATTACCAGTGATCTGGTAAGCTTTCCTTAAATATACAGCAAGTTTTCTGTCATATTTTTCCTAAATGTCTACCAGCTTTCTGGTAAGTTTTTCTTAGTTATTCACCAGCTTTTACTAATTATCATCAAATATCCACCAGTTTTCTGGCAGACTTTTCTTTCATATCCACCAACTTTCCTAAAAGGCTTTTCCTAAATATCTACCAACTTTCGCGTAGAATTTCCTTAATCATCCACGAGCTTTCTTTAAATATCCTCCAGTTTGCCTAAACATCAAACAGCTTTTGAGTAGACTTTTCTTAATTATCCACCAGCTGTTTTCAAATATTCTCTAGTTTTCTTGTAGGATTTCCTTAATTGTCCACCAGCTTTTTTTAACTATCCACCAGCTGTCCTCAAATATCCACCAGTGTTTTTGTAGGCTTTCCTTAATTATACACCAACTGTTCTTAAATATCCACCAGTTTTCTGTTAGGCTTCTCTTAAATATCCACTAAGTTTCGCGTAGGCTTTC
>NC_046666.1:2533000-2614201 GCF_010883055.1 Belonocnema kinseyi | reverse complement strand
CGTTTCTTAATTATCCACGAGCTTTCTCTAAATATCTTCCAGTTTTCCTAAATATCAACCAGCTCTCGGGTAGACTTTTCTTAATTATCCACCAGCTGTCTTCAAATATCCACCAGTTTTCTTGTAGGATTTCCTTAATTTTCCACCAGCTTTTTTTTAACTATCCACCAGCTGTCCTCAAATATCCACCAGCTGTCCTCAAATATCCACCAGCTGTTCTTAAATATCCACCAGCTGTCCTCAAATATCCACCAGTTTTTTTGTAGGCTTTCCTTAATTATACACCAACTGTTCTTAAATATCCACCAGTTTTCTGTTAGGCTTCTCTTAAATATCCACTAAGTTTCGCGTAGGCTTTCCTTAATTATCCACGAGCTTTCTTTATATATCCTCCAGCTTTCTTTAATTATCCACCAGCTGTCCTAAAATATCCACCAGTTTTCTGATAGGCTTTTCTTAAATATCCACCAACTTTCGCGTAGGCGTTTCTTAATTATCCACGAGCTTTCTCTAAATATCTTCCAGTTTTCCTAAATATCAACCAGCTCTCGGGTAGACTTTTCTTAATTATCCACCAGCTGTCTTTAAATATCCACCAGTTTTCTTGTAGGCTTTCCTTAAATATCCACCAGCCCTTTTGAAGACTTTTCTTAATTATCTACCAACTGTCCTTAATAATCCACCAGCTGTCCTTAAATATCCACCAGTTTTCTTGTAGGCTTTCCTTAAATATCCATGAGCTCTTTGGCTCAGCTCTTTGGCATCAGCTCTTTGGCTAAGGACCAGCTGTCCTTAAATATCCACCAGTTTTCTGGTAGACTTTCCTGAAATCTCAACCAGGTTTTTTTTAATTATCCACGAGCTGTCCTCAAATTTCCACCAGTTTTCTGGTAGGCTTTTCTTAAATATCCACCAACTTTGGCGTAGGCTTCCCTTAATTATCCACGAGCTTTCTTTAAATATCCTCCCCTCCCGTTTTTGTAAATATCCACCAGCTATCGGGTAGACTTTCTTTAATCATCCACCAGCTGTCCTCAAATATCCACCAGTTTTTTGTAGGCTTTCCTTAATTGTCCACCAGGTTCTTTTAATTATCCACCAGCTGTCCTTAAATTTCCACCAGTTTTCTGGTAGGCTTTCCTTAATTATCCACGAGCTATCCTTTAATATGCTCCAGCTTTCCTTAATGATCCACCAGCTGTCCTCAAATATCCACCAGTTTTCTAGTAGGCTTTTCTTAATTATCCACCAGGTTTTTTTTAATTATCCACGAGCTGTCCTCAAATTTCCACCAGTTTTCTGGTAGGCTTTTCTTAAATATCCACCAACTTTGGCGTAGGCCTCCCTTAATTATCCACGAGCTTTCTTTAAATATCCTCCCCTCCCGTTTTTGTAAATATCCACCAGCTATCGGGTAGACTTTCCTTAATCATCCACCAGCTGTCCTCAAATATCCACCAGTTTTTTGGTAGGCTTTCCTTAATTGTCCACCAGGTTCTTTTAATTATCCACCAGCTGTCCTCAAATTTCCACCAGTTTTCTGGTAGGCTTTCCTTAATTATCCACGAGCTTTCCTTTAATAAGCTCCAGCTTTCCTTAATCATCCACCAGCTGTCCTCAAATATCCACCAGTTTTTTGGTAGGCTTTCCTTAATTGTCCACCAGGTTCTTTTAATTATCCACCAGCTGTCCTCAAATTTCCACCAGTTTTCTGGTAGGCTTTTCTTAAATATCCACCAACTTTGGCGTAGGCTTCCCTTAATTATCCACGAGCTTTCTTTAAATATTCTCCCCTTCTGTTTTTGTAAATATCCACCAGCTATCGGGTAGACTTTCCTTAATCATCCACCAGCTGTCCTCAAATATCCACCAGTTTTTTGGTAGGCTTTCCTTAATTGTCCACCAGCTGTCCTCAAATGCCCACCAGTTTTCTGGTAGGCATTCCTTAATTATCCACGAGCTTTCCTTCAATATGCTCCAGCTTTCCTTAATGATCCACCAGCTGTCCTCAAAGTTCCACCAGTTTTCTTATAAGCTTTCCAGGTATCTGGTAGGCTTTCCTTAAACATTTAGCAGTGCTATGGTACAATTTCTCTAAATATCAACCTCGTGACACACCAGGGTCACAGTGACCCTACGTTTGCAAGTTCAACTTTACTTTCGAACAAATATTTTAATTTAATACTAAAATGTTAAATTTTCGAGCGTAAAATATGAATCTTCCATAAAAGAATTTTATTCGCAATCCAAAAAAGTGAGTGTTTAACAAAAAAGTTTATGTTTAACCGAAACCGATTGATTTTTAACAAGACTGTTGCATTTTTAATTAAAAGAGATGAAATATTTACAAAAAATAAATAAAATGAAATAATATCTGGAGAAAGACACCTTAAGTAAATTCTTAATGAGTCCTGGTTTATTAACTCACGTATTATTATTTCGTGAATTTTTGATTATTGTATTTAATTTGCAGTGTTTAGTACTGCTTGGTACTATTTATATTTTCAAACCATAATCGATAAGTAATTTTACGCTTAAATTGTTCAGAATACATTCATTTAAAATTGGATAGATTTGGAAACATGAAAAGTTTAATTAAAAGCTTTCAATTTAATAATTAGATATGTAAATTGTTTAAGATTAAATAGGGTCATCTCAAAAAATCGGACAATAAAATTTGCGAAACTGGAAAATCCCCTTATAAAGAAAATATTTGATATATAAAATTCCCGAAATTATAAAATTGCAGACAATTTCAAATTCTAAAATTAAAAAATTTCTGAAATTATAAAATATCTGACGCTTTAAAAGTGCCGACATATGAAAATTTCAGAACTAAAAAATTCCTCATAGTAGCCACGTTAATATAAATTTTCTTAAAAAGAAAATTCACGAAAGTTTCAAGTAATCGAAAAAATAAAACTACTGAAAATTGTTATTAACAAAGTTGCAATATTAAGAAATTAAAAGTAAACCAAACTCGAAAAACTCAGGAATGTAAAATTGCACAGTTATTAGATTGCCAAAATTTTCAAATTCTCAAATTACTCAAAATTCAAATTTCATTTTTTAAAAATATTATTTAATATTTAGTATCTCTTATAAAAGTATTTTAATTTATTAAAATAGTACAAAATAGTGCATAGTTTGAAAATTAAAAAAGTTTTTTTTTAAATTTCAATTATATAAATTATTATATAAAATTATATAATAATAAAATTAATAATTATATTATGTAATTTAATATAATTTAATTATATAAAATAAAATATTATTGTGAAAGATCAAAAATATTATTTAAATATATATTTTTTTATTCAAAAGTTAAGAAATGTACTCATTTTTGGGAGGTTCAAATTTCGGGAATGTGCTTATTTCAAGGATTTATTAATTGCGGAATTCCGAAGATTTTCGATTTGTATTTTCCAACATTCAGGATTTTTTTGGAAAAATTATATTATCCTTCAATATCGAATATATTTATACATTAAAAATCGAAAATTCGTCTTTTTGGTAGAAAATTAATCTTTTTGATTAAAAATTCAATGACGTGCCTTCTTGAGAATTGAACTCTATCAATAAAAAATTCATTTTTTTCTTTCGGTTTAGAATTTAATATTTTAGTTCAAAATTCATCTCTTTGAATAATAATTTAACTATTTTGTTAAAAATTAGTTTCTCTTTTTGGTTTAGAAGGCATTTTTTAAACTGAAAATTTAATTTCCGTTTTTGGTTTAGAATTAACTTTTTTTTTGAAAAATCGAAAGCTTAGTTAAAAATCGATTTTTTTAAGATTAACCTCTTTTGATTAAAAATTCAACTACTTAGTTTAAAATTAATTTTGCTTGGTTCAAAATCAATTTTTTATCTGAAAATGTTTAAATTCCATTTTTGGTTAAAATTGTGTTATTTATAACTTAGAAATTATACTATTTCGTAGAAAACTTTTGTATTTTGTTGAAAATTCATCCTTTTTTATGAAAAATGCAAATTCTTGGTAGAAAATAATTCATTTTTGGTTAAGGATTTAATTTTTTTTTTGAAAATTCGTCTTTTTCGCCTTTTCTTCTTTCAACTGTTTTTATACAAAAATTAACATCTGTTTTTTTTATCTTGAATAGATTATTAAATGAGCAAAAAAAAACGTCCGTAAACAAATTGATTTCACCGGGACAAAAACAAAAAAAGTTATCTGTCGATCAAACTTCACTAGCATATCTATATGTTTTTTCGGTCGCTGAATTCGAATCCGGTGTCGAAATAACCAAGTTGGCTCGTATTTTTCTGAAAAACGAAAAAATAGACGTAAAATCGAAAAAAGAGCGATTTTTGAGGTATATTTGTGCTAAAAAAATATTTTCTCTCCCGGTAGACTTAACCAACATATTTATATGTCTTTTGGTCGCTGAATTCGAATCTTTCGTGTATATTTTTGCAAAAAAAAATATTTATTTTCATGACCGGTGAACTTAAACAGCATATCTATATATGTTTAGGGTCGCTGAATCCGAATCCGGGGTCAAAATAACCCAGTTGGCTCATATTTGATCGAAAAATGCAAAAAAAAAAGAGGTAAAATCGACGGCTTTATATAAAGGGGTGGAATAAAAACTTCTTTTGGGTCAACTAGAGGATCTGAAACTGTCGACTGTCCCATAAGCACAAGTAACAAGGTGTTTTTGTATACCCTGATTGCTGCCCTAAAACGATTCCAAGAATTTTGAGATCCCCGCAAATTTTCCACTTATAAGTTGAGTAATTGATTTTTTCCAGGACAAATTTTAAGTTACTGTAATGCTTTTTCAGTTCCGTAGAATGTGCGATTGGAATTGGAGCGTAAACATTAGTATTATGCATTAGAAGAGTCAATGAATAGCCGCCAATTTTCGGGTCTATACAGTCCAGATTTTATTTTTTCCATTATTCCGTCAATTTTTTACAATAGACTGATTTATCATGGTCATTATCTTCAGAAGTAAAAAACTTCAGTCGCCTGTCAAGTGACAAATTTTTTGAGTTTTTTGGAACATCGTTATTTTCAACAGATTTAGTGACGCTAGGTACATCAGGATATTCGATAGCACTTTTCTTTTTTCAATTGATTCCTGTCAGGTTTGTCATACAAAAGTAGCATTCCTCTTTCCGAAGTGATTTTCTCCATATCGTAGTTCTTGAATCTTAAGGGTTTTTGTGTGGAGTTCATTTAGTTTTAAATTTAAATTGAATTTCGCGCGTTGAAACTAAACCACTAGAGAGCGCTGAGTTTCAAGTAAAGTGTATGAGAGTGTGTGTGTGGAGATTTCTAGGTTAGTCATCTTTCATCCGTGTCGATCGTCGAACGGCTTTCATGTAAAAACGATTAAGTTCGTTTATCGGTCAACAGCTAAAATCGTTTGGATATTTGACTCGATTGTAAATGCAAATCGTTGTATTCGAAAGTTGTAACTTATAGTGTAATAAAACTACATTTATATTGCTTTGTTATCAAGATAACTATGGTGTTATTATTCTGTGTAAATATAACGCGCCGAATAGAATGCTCATCAGCATTTGAAGATCCTGAAACCTTTTGATTGTTGGACTGAAATTTTGATTGATTTTCTGAGTTTTTGAACTTCCTTCTGTGCTTTCAATCGATTGAATGCCTTATAACAAGCACTGCAAATTTTGTGACGAACCTAATTTTCACTTTGGTTTTGAACTTCCATACCAAAATAGCTTTTATAAATTGTTTTTATGTCATCGCTGATTACTCTTCGATTTTCTAAAACCTCAAATTTACCACATATGTAGCAAAGTGCATCTGGATCATCCACACAATTATGCGCTATAGTGGAAGTGGATAAATTGGAATTGAAACAGCACTTAAAAGACATGATCTGTTTTTATTTGGGAGTTTATAGTAATAGTATAAATATAGTATAGTAAACTAGTGATTAAAAAACACAAAAAAAAGAAACTGATAATGGTTTTTAAAACTGTGCTGAAGTCACATCAAGAAGCACGCTTAAAGAGATTGTCACCACTCTCCTCTTTACTAAAGTGAAGTTCAAGCGCAATCTTTCATTTGTTTGTTTCACAGTCATTTGTTTTGAAGTGAAGGTCGAACGGGATCTGTCATTTGTTTTGTTCACAGTCATTTGTTTTGTTCGATTTTACCTCTATTTTTTCGTTTTTCGAAAAAATATAAGCCAACTCGGTTATTTGGACCCCGGATTCAGAATCAGTGACCCCAAAAACAAGGATATGCTGAATAAGTCCGCCGGGGATGAAGATATTTTTTTTGCAAAAATAAACACGAAAAACTGCTGTTTTCGTCGATTTTACGTCGAATTTTCCGTTTTTCAGAAAAATCTGAGCCAACTTGGTTATTTGGACACCGGATTCGAATTCAGCGACCCCAAACACATATAGATATGCTAGTGTAGTCTGTCGGAGAGGCCACTTTTTTTGTGTGCCGGTGTTTTCAGTAGATAATTATTATCTGATTTTAATTTATTCTTTAAAATGAAACCTAATGAAGTTTCGCAGCAAACTATCATCGCCAATTTAAATATTTTTCTCTATTTTTTTGTTTATTTGATTTAAAAAAAAATGAAAAAAAATTTACTTTTGAAGTATACCGTTTTTTTAAAATGCATTGATTCAATCAATAATTCCTTTGAAACTGAAAGCAACTATTCCAAAAAGATTTTCAATAGCAATGCAAATGTTAAAAAATTTATTGAATTTGTTATAAATAAATAAGTAATGAAAATAGTTTCTTGGGGATTAGCGGCCATTCGTCACTTGATTCGCACTGAATTTGAACAATTTAGGGGCAAAAAAGTTTCCTAGTTAAATTAATAATAGTTAATAAATAATTTGTTATTTTAAAAGCAATTCTCATTTTGAAAATATCCATATCAGATATTTTTGATGAAATAAATAACGTTTTTTCTATGAAATCGTCACATATTATTCGAAAATAAAACCTAGATATAATATTTGGGCACAAAAAAAAATTAGTAGTTATTTAAACTACCTTAATTAACAAATACACTATTTGGCTATATTTGAAGGTGCAAACTTGATTTTTTTATGCAATTAACTGTAAATAACTAACTTTAAAAATGTTAACAACATTTTTATGACAGTAAACAATTTATCACTATAAACAACAATTTTTTAAACAAATATGTATCATTTTATATATTTATAATACCGCTTTTTCTCACGGAATTAGCAGCTTGTTATTGAGCAATGATTTTTTGCTATAAATCGATGACATTTAATGATTGTTTAAACAAAATTATTAAACAAATACATTATTTGGCTGTTTCTCAGCATTTAAACTTGTTTTTTTTTTCGTTTAATCAACCGTTAATAACACATTTTCAAATTTTTGTTATATTTCGACAACGATCCACTATTTTTATTTTTATCAACAATGTAGTAAGCAAATTTTCCTACGCTAATGCATTTTTAAACTACAATTTTTGTCTTGTGGAATATAATTGAAATTATTTAGCAATAATTCCTTGCAATAAGTTTATAAAAATTGATGATTTACTAAAGAAACTTAATTACTATAATAATTAAGTTTCTTTAATAAATCATCAATTTTTATAAATTTATTGCAAAAAATTATTGCTAAGTAATTTCAATTATATTTCACAAGAAAAAAGTTTTATATAGTATAGTAATAGCAATTAAGTTTCTTTAACAAACCATCAATTTTCATAAACTTATTGCAAGGAATTATTGCTAAATAATTGTAATTATATTTTATAAGAAAAAAAAATTAATTTAAAAATGCATTAGCCGAGAAAAATTTGTTTTCTACATTATTAATGAAAATAAAAATATTGAATCGCTATCGTACTATGCAAAAGTTCAAAAATGTTTTATTAGCATTTGAATAAACAAACAAAAAAAACTAGGCTAAATGCTAAAAAATAGCCAAATAATGCATTTGTTAATTAAGTTTGGCTAAACAATTCTCAAATGTTATCGATTCGTATAAAAAAATAATTCCTAAATAAATGGCTGTTATGAAAAAAAGTTATTTTATTTATAAATACATAAAATGATAAAAATTTGTTTAAAAAATTATTGTTTACAATAATAAACTGTTTACTGTTATCAAAATTTTCTTAAAAATTTAGAAGGTAATTATTTACTGTT
Organism: Belonocnema kinseyi; assembly: GCF_010883055.1. Classification (NCBI taxonomy): domain Eukaryota; kingdom Metazoa; phylum Arthropoda; class Insecta; order Hymenoptera; family Cynipidae; genus Belonocnema; species Belonocnema kinseyi. The sequence continues at coordinate 2,606,035 of NC_046666.1, read as the reverse complement.
ACTTGAATCGAAAAAATCAAGTTTGTACCTCCAAAAATAGCCAAATAGTGCATTTGTTATTTAAGGTAGTTTAAACAATTATGAACTTGCATTTGGTTACCAAGTATTCTACATTTTTTATTTAGAAGTGATATATGATCTATTTCATAGAAAAAACTTTATTTATTCAGTCAAAAATATCTGATATGGATATATGTTCATAAAAATTTATTTTAAAATAACAAATTATTTATCAACTTTTATAAATTCAACGAAAAAACTCTTTTTGTCAATGAATTGTTCAAATTTAGTACGAATCAAGTGACGTATTGCCACCAAAAAAATTATTTGTTTATAACAAATTCAATCATCAAGTCAGAAAAAAAATTTTTTTTACGAATGTGTCTTTCTGTCTGTAGTCAGTAGTCTGTATTATGTAGGCACGATAATTTTTGAAAATTTGAACAGATTGGATTCTGCTTTGGCACATTTTTTAAGAGCAAAAAAGAAAGAACGATTTCGTTAACCAGCTATTTTTTATAAAAATTCAAAAAGTGAGCGCATTTTCAAAATTTTTTTAATCACATTTTTTTAATATTTAAAAATTCTATGTACAGTTATTCATAGTACTCACAATCTCGAACAATTTATCCTAATGACTTTTTTGTATAAAACGAAAATTATCAGAGTAAGAGGATTTTCAAAAAAACTTTTATAAATTAGTCGAAAAGTTGCAAATTCAAAATTTGATTGTACAACCAATAATCAAAACAAAATTTTTCTTTTTTAGTCAAACTATGCAAGATGCGAAACAAATAAATAAGCTAAAATCGCGCGCTCTGAAAAGATCTACAAATTTTTTACTAATCACTTTTCGATAGAATGTGTAGTTTTTGTTTTTAGTCGTAAAAAAACATTAAAAATAAAAAATAAAATTTTTTTGGACTAACGACACAAGCTACGAAAAAAATGAGACAGAAAATTGTTTATCCAAAAAAGGGCTACAAACTTTTAATAATTATTTTTATAGGATACGCAGTTTTTGTTTTATGCGTAAAAAACAATACAAATAAAATAATAATTTGTTGACAAACGATACAAGCTATGAAAAAAATAAACATAAAAAGTTACTCTTTCCAAAAATACCAAAAAATGGTTCAAATTTTTTATTAATAATTTTTGATACGACACGCAGTTTTTGCTTTAATCTTACAAAATAACATTCAAAATAAAAAAATTAATTTTGTTTTTAAAAAACGACACAAGGTACAAACAAAAAGTAACAGACAAAAATGTTCGCCTAAAAAGATCTATAAATTTGTTTTTAATCATTTTTAGATAGGACGAGTATATTTTCTTTCAATCGTAAAAAATAAGATTAAAAATTAAAAATTAATGAAAAATCCTGTTAAACAAAACAAGAATCCAACGACCAAATTTGGACCACAACGAATAAACGAAAACAAAAAAAACCCTATTGTAATCTGAAAAAAAAACAAAAAAAAAATAAAATAAATATTTTCGGAAAAAAATAAAAAATAAAAATGAGGAAGCAGCCAACCACATCCCCTTTCTTCTCTTTTTCTTTCTTTCGTCTTTATTATTTTTATGCCCATCAAATTACAATAAAATAAAAATAAAAAACATAAATAAATAAGTTTGCAAATTTATTTATTTATGTTTTTTTTTATTTTATGGTAATTTGATGGTCATAAAAATAAAAAATACGAAAGAAAGAAAAAGAGAAGGAAGGGGATGTGTTTTTATTTTTTTCCGAAAATTTTATTTTATGTTTTTTTGTTTCTTGTTTTTCTTCGGATTACAATTTTTTCGTTTATTCGTTGTGGTCCTAATTTGGTCGTTGGATTTTTGTTTTGTTTAACAGGATTTTATATCAATTTGATTATTGGACGTTAAATGGGATTTTTAATTTGGATTATGGTCTAATTTAAATTTCGTAAATTTTAAAAATTAAAAAATTAAATTTTTAGAATAAGGTCAAGAGACGAGAGAGTACATAGGATCCTGTATAGAATCCTATATAGGTTCCTGTATAGGACCCTAGATAGGGTTCTATATAGGTTCCTGTATCAGATCCTGTCCAGATATGCAGTAGTTTTTCTTTAATCGTAAAAAACAAAATAAAAAAATGATAAAAACAAGGAAACAAGAAATAGTACGTTTCAATTTTCATGCATATTACAAATTGTTTTTATATACATTTATTGAAACGATCCATCTTTTAGCGCAGCTTATGATATAATTTAAAGCAAAATAAGAAACAAATATTAAACTAATCATGATAAATACAATTTGTACTTTATTTTGCAATATTTCGCGCGAATAGAGTGCGAAGCACGAGATACGTAATGAGAATGTGTTCGTTAAAGCCGAAAGAGCTTTAACAAAAGAGAGTTCACAATCCAAAAATTACAGTTGTCGATCCGTTGAACTTTGATTTTAAAAGGTATGTGAACGCATTTGGGAGAATTGTAAATACCGAGACCGGAGTGCGAGAGCCATCAGCCGCGCGCCGCTGGTGCGCTCAAACTCTCGAGCTAAGCTCTTTTAACAAAAGAGAATTCACAATCACAAAATTACAGTAGTGGATGTCTTGAGTCTTAATTTTAAAAGATTTGCGTAAGAATGTGCGAAAAATATAAAGACCGAGCGCTTAGCGCAGGGTGAATACATAATCGAGCGCGAAGCGCGAGATAAATGCACAATCGAGCGCGAAGCGCTAAAACTAAAAGCCGCTCGCCCCAGATGCGTTCAAACTCAGATTTTCCCAAAATATCAGACGTTAATAAAAGTCGACAAAATCCCTGAAATCTTTAACAAGGAGATTCAACAATCTTTTTTCCCTGAAACTAAAGTATTTTTCAATAAAGTTAAGTAGAATTTCAGTTATTATAAACAGAACCATCAAAAATGGCTCAAAATGACAGTTTCAGCTTAAGAGCTTGAAAATAAGGACCACCATTATTTTTTGAGAACGAGTATTTGAATTAGGGAATATTAGAGTTGATCTTGTATTGATTTTTCGTAAAAAGCAATAATAAAGAATGGTAGAAATGAAAAAAGTAAAATTTTTATAATTTTGTAGGTATTTCGGAATCGCAGAAGGGAAGTTTGTCTTGGGACATTTTTGCGGTTTCGTGCAGCGGACGTACATCCTGGTACCGCAGTGCACTGTGCAGTCAGTATTGGTGTTGGTGGCAAAAGCAATGTATGTATTTTGTGAGAACAACCATCACATTCACGCATTGGTTCCTACGCCAATAAAGTCTATCGACCCGCAACGCTCCGTTAATTCCATTCCACTCGCGAAATTCGCGAACTGCTGGTGCGATAATGCGGTTCATGCAAACAAACATGCTTATTTTTATAATGAAACCATTCCCTTTACCACCTTTGCCACTTTTGCCACTTTTGCTACTGACAAAATTAGTCTTTCTAATCCTACCACTTCCTTTTTTTTCTCATTTTACATTCACAGAATATATTTAAACGCGAGACTGTGAATTAATATTCACAAAGAGTACCGAACCGTGGGAAAAAAACTCTTGAATGCAATTATTGAGTACGTAGTTTGATTAAATTTATTTGGTAAAGCTCCTTAGAATATTGAAATGAAAACTTTAGAAACAATTAATGAGGGCTTTCATTTTTATGATCTCAGGGTCGATACAGCTGACCGTATGTGTCACTTTTCTTAGCGTACGAGACCTTGCGACCGAGGTGTGTCGCTCGAGACCTTGCGACCGCAGATATGAGGCGGCAGTGTTGTCATTGTGAGGCGCTCAGTCGGCTGAGCGGTATTCAGCTTGAAATTTTAACGAGAAAGTTCAGTTTCATCCAAATAGTTTAATTTTCTACCAAATTTTTCTATTTTTAAGCGAGAAAGACAAATTTCTTACAAAACAGTTGAATTTTCAGCTCTAAAATATATAAACAAAGAAGTTCATTTTCTTCCGAATAGCTAAGTTTCTTAATGAATAGTTTAATTTTTAATTAAAAAGATGGATTTCAAACTGAAATAACGAATCTTTAACTAAAATGTGCATTTTAAAGAAAGTAGTTCAACTTTAAACCTGATAGTTGAATTGTCAGCTAAAAAGTTGATATTAGCGTCGGTCATTCTAGACCTTGCGACCGCAGGTGTGAGGCGGCAGTGTTGTAGTAGTGGTGGGTGCGGTCGGTTGGGCGGTATTGAGTTTGAAATTTTGACGGAAAAATTCATTTTCATCCAAATAGTTTAATTCTCTACCAAATTGTTCTATTTTTAAGCAAAAAAGGCGAATCTTCTACAAAGCAGCTGAATTTAAACCCTTAAATATATATACAAAAAAATTCATTTTTACTCAAATAGTTTATTTGTCTAATGTTTAGTTCCATTTTTAATTAAAAAGATGAATTTTAAACTAAAATAATGAATCTTCAACTAAAAAGTGCATTTTTAATAAATTAGTTATACCTTGAACTTGATAGTTGAATTGTCAGTTAAAAAGTTGATATTACCGTCTGTCATTCTAGACCTTGCGACCGCAGATGTGAGGCGGCAGTGTTATAATAGTGGCGCGTGTTATAATAGTGGCGTTGAAGTTTGAACCCTGAAATATATATAATAAAAAAGTTCATTTTCACTCAAATAGTTCGTTTGTCTAATGGTTAGTTCCATTTTTAATTTTAAAAATGAATTTTAAACTAAAATAATAAATCTTTAATTAAAAAGTGCATTTTTAAGAAAGTAGTTCTACCTTGAACCTGATAGTTAAATTGTCAACTAAAAATTTCTTATTATCCTCTGTCCTTCTAGACCTTGCGATCGCAGGTGTAAGGCGTTAGTGTTGTTATAGTGGCGCGTTTGTTTGGCTGGGCGGTATTCAGCTTGAAAGTCTAACCGAAAAGTTCATTTTCATCCAAATAGTTAATTTTTTTATCAAATTCTTCTATTTTTTAACAAAAAATACGAATTTTATACAAAAGAGTTTAATTTTCAACCCTAAAATATATAAACAAAATAGTTCATTTTCACTTAAATAGTTTATTTGTCTAATGGTTAATGCCATTTTTAATTAAGAAGATAAATTCTAAACTATGGTTATGAATCTTCAACTAAAAAGTATATTTTTAAGAAAGTAAGTCCACTTTAAACCTGATAGTTGAGTTGTCAGCTAAAAAGATGTTATTAGCGTCTTTCATTCTAGACCTTGCGACCGCGGATGTGAGGCGGCAGTGCTGCTGCCGTAGTGGCGCGCTCTGTTTGCTGGGCTTATTCAGCATGAATTTTCAAGATAAAAAGTTCATTGTCATCCAAATAGTTTAATTTTCTGCTAAATTGTTTTATTTTCAGGTCAAAATGAGGAATTTCCATAAAACAGTTGAATTTTCAACCCTAAAATATATGGATTTTTTAAATAAAAAAATTCATTTTCTACCTAATTTTTTATTTTCCTAATAAATAGTATAATTTTCAACTAAATTTATGAATCTTTAACTAAATAATGTGCATTTCTAAGAAAGTAGTTCAACTTTAAACATGATAGTTGAATTGTTAAATAAAAGTTGATATTTAACCTAAAAAAGATTTTAACGTTAACTTAAAAGTGAGTTTGTCTCTGACGCTATTGTTTTTGCGCGGTCAGTTTTCTTAGAATCTCTCGCTCAAGACCTTGCGACCTCGGGCGTGAGGCAGCAGTGCTATTATATTATATTCAGCATGAATTTTCAACAACAAAATTAATTTTCCACTACATATGGATTTTTTAAATAAAAAAATTCATTTTCTACCTAATTTTTTATTTTCCTAATAAATAGTATAATTTTCAACTAAATTTATGAATCTTTAACTAAATAATGTGCAATTCTAAGAAAGTAGTTCAACTTTAAACATGATAGATGAATTGTTAAAAAAAGTTTATATTTAACCTAAAAAAGATTTTAACGTTAACTCAAAAGTGAGTTTGTCTCTGACACTATTGTTTTTGCGCGGTCAGTTTTCTTAGAATCTCTCGCTCAAGACCTTGCGACCTCGGGGGTGAGGCAGCAGTGCTATTATATTATATTCAGCATGAATTTTCAACAAAAAAATTAATTTTCTACTAAATTTTTTCTATTTTTAAGCCAAAAAGATGACTTTTCTACAAAGCAGTTAAATTTTCAACCCTAAAATATATGAATTTAAAAAAAATGTTTATTAATTGTCAAATAGTTTATTTTTCTACTAGATGGTTCAATTTTTGACTAAACGTATGAAGTTTCAACTAAAAAGAGCATAAAAAAATTAGTTCAACTTTGAACCTGATAGTTTAATTTTCAACTAAAAAGTTGATGTTGAAACTAAAAACGATTTTAATGTTAACTCAAAAGTGAGTTTGTCCCTGACGTTATTGTTTACGCGCAGTATTCAGCTCTTAGTTAGATCGTTTTTTTCGTAGTTTTTATTTAATTCATAATTATTTTTTTGATCAAAACAGAAAAATACACCTTTTTGACGATAGATGGAAAATTCGACAATTTTATCAAAAAGTCATATTTTTTGTTAGAAATATTGACTATTATATTCTTCATTTAGAATTCATATTTTTTGGTAGAAAATTGATTAGTTTAGTTGAAAAGTAATCTTTTTGGTTGAAAATTTTTATTTTTGGCCTCATAAATTAATTTTTTTAATTGAAAAGTTAACTATTTTAGATAAAGGTTCATAATTTTTGTTAATAATTCATCTCGATTTTTGGCTGAAAATATATTTTTTGTTTGTAAGTTCTGTTTTTTTTTTTCGTTTAAAATTAAAGTAATTGGTTAAAAATTCGTTTTTTAAATTTTTAATTAATTTTTTATCTGAAAATGTAACTTTTCCATTTTTTGTTGATAATTTACCACATTTAGCTAAAAAATTAATCTTCATTGTTAGAAATCTCTTTAATGAGTGAAAAATCTTTATTTGTTGAACAATAGTTTTTTTTGGTTAGAAAATTAAATTTCTTATTTTATAGTTAAACAACTGTGTTAAAATTTTTTGTTTGTTGGTTGAACATTCATAATTTCTTTCATTCATTTCTTTGGGTTGATTATCTAGCTTTTTTGTTAAAAATTTGTGGTTTTTTCGGTAAACAATTAATTTTTTCACCTTATAAATTTGGTTAAAATTTCATTTTTTTGTTGCAGGATTGAACTATTTGGTTAAAAGTTCAACCATTCTCTAGAAAATTCTTTTCCTTTTCTTTAGAGTACGATTATTTGATTATTAATTCAACAGTTTGGTTAAACAAATTTTAATTAAATATTAGTCTTCTTAGGTTGGAGATTTATGTATTTTGGTAGTAAATCTTTTTTCTTTTTAAATTAAATTCTTAAGAACTCTTGAACTTAATATTGTTTTTTTTCCTCTCCCTTTCTAAGAAGGCTTCTAGTGACAATAGAATTTCAATTCAATAGACTGGATTTCAGTCATCTCTTTTCCTTTTTTTTCTGAACTGAGGTGAATAAAACACAATACATACATCGATTAATCTGTGATGGAACGTGCCATTTCAGAATTTTTTTCCTGAATGGATTTAATGTAAAGTCGACTCCTCCTCTTATTTTCGAATAGCTTGCTTCACTACCTTGTCACGCCACCCGGATGGTATTAAAAGTGCTCACACTTTTCTTGTAAGGCGTAATAAAGGCATCCACTATTTTATGCACGTAAATGTATTCAAGTGCTACTCCAGATATATCAAACAAAAATTTTATTAGTTGCATTTTCCACCAAAAAGTTAATTTTTTTTAGAAAAAGGTATTCTAGTAGGGCTCAAACGAGTTTTTCCTATTTTTAATCAGGCTATGGTGGGGAAAATTAGGCGGGGCCCTATTGGTAACGCAACGCGTTGGCGGTGTGGGCCCTACTAGACTTTCTTGTAGTGCTCCGGTGGGGTTGTCCTTCCAAACTGTGCGTCGTCTGTGGCGCGCATCATTTTGGCGGCAATTCAAAACACGGGTGAAGTTTAATTTTTATATACACGTTCTGGGGATAAAGGAATCTAAAATCTTTTACTGGAGCTTATATTTTTTTCGCAAAAGATTCTTAGGTATGAAATTTTTAAGCTCATTTATTCATTTAAGCATTTTAAATTATTTTATTTTTGACATTCAAAAAACAGAGTAAAAAATTAATTTGGTATTATCTTCTAAGGCCTTGCTAGTAATTAAAAAAAATGTTTAGACAAAAGGGAAAATCAATTATTTAAATGAAAAATAGGTTTCCCTAATAGGGCTCTTATTAGTTTTCCCCAAACTAGAATTTCTCGTCGGAGCCCTATCAAAACCCAACTTCAAACAGGCAAGATGGGAAAATTTCTGTACAAGCAGTTTAATTTTTAATTTACATATATGAACTTTCTACAAAGACGATTAATTGTTTAGCCAAAGAGACATTTTCAATTAAATACTTGAATTTTCAATCAAATAGTGGAATTTGTAACAAGAAAGTGAATTTTGAATAAAAAAAAAGATTTTTCAATCAAAAAGATCAATCAAAAACTGGTTTTCAAACTTTTCAATTCAACTAAAAATAAATTTTTGTAGCAAATTATTTAAATGCTCTAACAAAATAATGAATTTTTAAGGAACAAGATTCATTCTTTGCATAAATAGATCAGTTTTCAACAAAATACGTGAATTTTTACAAAATAGTTGAATTTTGAATTTATAAAGGAAACATTTTCAACTAAAAATGGAATACCTACTTTTTCAGTTAAAAAATTTAATTTTAAACAAGAAAAACGGTTTTTCAAAAAAAATATTTAGTTACATTTTGAAATAAATAATTTAACTTTTTATGATATAGTTAAATTTTCTACTACAGCAGGTGAAGTTTTGACCAAATAGTTTCTATTTTTAAGTGAAAAATACGAGTTTTTTTACAAAGCAGTTAAATTTCTAACCCAAAAATATATGAATTTTTAACAAAAAAGTTCATTTTTCTCTGATTTGAAATTTTTTAATAAATAGTTTAATTTTAACCAAATAGTTTAATTTTCAACTAAAAAGTTGAATTATTTACTAAAATTATGAATCTTCAACCAAGAAGTGAATTTTTAATCAAATAGTTCAACTTTGAACCTAGTAGTTAAATTTTCAACCAAAATGTTGATATTTCAACTAAAAAAGATGTTAATGTTAATTGAAAAAGAGACGGACTAAAAAAACGTTTCCCAGAAGGACGAATTTTTAAAAATTTACATGAATTTTCAACAAAAAGTTTATTCACAACCAAATAATATAATTTTAATATTTAATGTTTTTTAATATTACCTAATTTGTTATTATGTTTTAAATAAAAAAATAAATTATCAACAAATTTTTTACCAAAAGTAATAAATTTTAATTTTATATTAAAGAATTCATTTTTAAACAAAAATTAAATGAAGTGTTAACAAAATAGTTTACAAAGTAATTTAAGTTTAAACCAAAGAGTTTAATTTTTGACAAAAAATATAATAGTTTATATTTCAACGAAAAAATATATTTAAAAAAAATCCAAAACAGTTGAATTCCACAAAAAAAAAACGAGTTTTCAAATAATAGTTAAATTTTGAAATAAAGCAGATTAATTTTCTACCAAGCAGTGGTATTTTCAATAAAAGAGAAAAATTTTCAACTAAAATCGTGAATTTTCTTGAAAAAAATTAATTTTAAAGAAAAAAATCAACATTCAATGAAATAGTTGAATTTTTTAACAAAACGAGCCGATTTTTCAATTTTTTAATTAAAAATAAATTTTTATCCAAACAGTTCAACTTTCAAACAATTATTTAAATCTTTAAAATTCGATAATATTATCAATTGTCGGAAATTTTATTATGTGGTAATTTTTAAATTTGGTAAGTTAAAAATTTCGCGAATTTTCTACTTCGAATATTTTGTTTTTGGAAAATTTGAAAGTTTCAGGAATTTTATTTTTCGAAAATTATCTAAAATAGGAAATTTAGTAATATTTTAATAGTTGGAGATTTTATTATTTGATAATTTTGTGATTCGGGAATTTTAAATTGTCAGAAATTTTCTCTGTCGAATATATTTTTTTTTTAGAAGTCGACAGTGTCGGAAATTTTATTATTTTGTAATTTTCATACTCGCAAATTTGACAATTCCATGAATTCTCTATTTTGAATATTTTTCTTCTGGGAAATTTTGTTTTTCAGAAATTATCTAAAATCAAGAATTTAAAAATTTGATTATATTATAAATTTTCTGTAATTTTATTATTCGATAATTTTTTAATTCAAATATTTTAAATTGTCCGAAATTATCTATTTCGAGTATTTAGCTTTGGGGGAATTTTCCAGTGTGGGAAATTTAATTTTTCTAGAATTCTCTAATATCGGAAAATTTATAATTCGCTAATATTATAAATTGTCAGGAATTTTTTTTTCCTCAATTTTCCAATGCAGGATATTTAAATTGTCGGATTTAATTATTTCAAACATTTTGTTTTATGGATTTTCACAGTTTCAGGAAATTCATTTTCTGATAGTTTTCCAATTCGGGAATTTTACATTTTTCGAAATTTTTTATCTCGAATATTTTTCTCTTGGGGAATTTCATTCTGTCGTCAATTTTCCATTCAGAATACTATGTTCCTGGGAAATTTGACAGTGTTAGGAATTTTATGAGTTGGTAATTTTAAAATTTAGTATTTTGATAATTTGATGATTTCACTAATTTTTTATTTCAAATATTTTGTTTTTGCGGAATTTCACTGTGTAGGTATTTTTGTATAGTTTTCTAATTTAGGAATTTCGCTTTTTTTTTTAAATTTTTATCTCGAATATTTTTCTTTTTGGGAATTTGAGAATTTCTTGAACTTTTTATTTAGAATATTATGTGTTTGAGAAATTTGACAATGTCAGGATTTTCTTATTTGATACTTTTTAAATTTAACCATTTTTAAATTGGGTAATTTTAGAATTTTCAAATTGGGTAATGTTAGAATTTTCATATTTTCAAATTTGAAAATTCTCAAACTTGGTGATTTTCAAATTTGTTAATTTTCAAAATTTCGAAATTTGATATTTTGGTGAATTTTAATTTTAAATGTTTTGTTTTTGGATAATTTGGCAGTGTCGAAAATTTTGTTTTCCGGGATATTGCAGTCGTCTTTGGTTTACCTCTGAATAAACTTGCTAATTGAGACAACATTTTGACCAAAGTTTGAAATTAGTTTCGATTTTGTTTTCTGCGGTGGAAACAATTACCTAAAGTATCAACTTGAATTCTAGTTTCACAGCTTCAATAGCATCTAAAATTAAGAGTTGGTTGCAAATCGCCAATAAGTACAAAAAAAAACGAAAAAAAGGAATAGGAAAAAAGGAGAAATCCTTTTTTTTTTTAATTTAAGACTTTTCGTTTCAATCAATAAAAGATTTTCATTATAAATAAAAACTTGTTGAACTAAACCAAAAATGATGAAAAATCTGACAAATAAAATATTCGAATTTTTAACTAAACAAATGAATTTTGAACCTAAAAATATCTATTATTTATTAAAAATGCAGTTAATTTACATTTTAACGTTACATTTTCGTTCAAGAACACAGAATTACAATGAAAAAAAAAAAAAAAAATTTTTACAAATTAGTTGAATTTTTTACAAAACAGGTGAATCTTTTACCAAATTGTTGAATATCCACTACGAACAGACGAAATTTCTACAAATAAATAAATTTAAAATTTGAATTTTCAACCAAGTAATTAAATGCTCGTTTAAAAAAATAGTTTAAAAAAATATGTAAAAATTAATTTGTATCAAAGTAGTTCAATTCTAAACCAAAGAGATCAGTTTTCCACCAAAATTATGAATTTTTAATTTAAAAAAATACATTTTTAAGCCAAAAAGATAATATTTATACAAAACACTTCAATTTTGAAACGTAAAATATCAATTATTAATCAAAAATGGAATAGTCACATTCTCCTTTGAACAAAACAAAATTCAATAAAAACTTAATTTTTTACAAAACAATTAAATTTTTCTAACAAAAAGATGAACTTTCAACCAAATAGTTTATTTTTAACTAAGTATTTAAATTTTCGCTTAACAAGGATTTTTAACTAACAACAAAATTAATTTTGATCAAAGTAGTTCAAGTCTCAACCAAAGAGAAGAGTTTTAAAAAAAAAATGGTGAATATTTAATCAAAAAATACATTTTTAAGCCAAAAAGAAAATATTCATACAAAACGGTTGAATTTTTGAAACTAAAAAAGATCAGTCATTAACCAAAAATGGAATTGTTGCATTTTCCTTAAAAAAAAACTTTTCAACAAAGAAAACTAATGTTTTATAAAACAATTAAATTTTTCATGAATTTTCTAAATAAAAAACGAATTTTCAAATCGAACAGTTGAATTTTCAACCAAAAACTTAAATTTTTGCGTAACAAAAATTGTTAACTAACAACGAAGTTAATTTTTATCAAAGTAGTTCAAGTCACAACCAAAGAGAAGAATTTTCCACCAAAATTATGAATTTTTAATAAAAAATACATTTATTAATAAAATTATTTAAAATTAATATTAAAAATGAAATTATTATTTATTAATAAAAAATACTTAAATTTTGAAACTTAAAAATATCAATTAATAAGCGAAAATGGAATAGTCACATTTTCCTTTAAACAAAAAAAAAAAATAAAATTCAATAAAAACTTAATTTTCTACAAAACAATTAAATTTTTTATAAATCAGTAAAATTTTTTACAAAACAGATTAATTTTCTACCAAAATATTGAATTTTCAAGAAAAATGGTCGAATTTTCCAAAAAAAGTTGAATTTTCAACTAAAAATTTGATTTTTTATTTAAGTAATTAAATGGTCATTTATAAAAATAATTTTAATCAATGCAGTTTTATTCTCAACCAATGGAATGAATTTTCTACTAAAATTAGGAACCCATGATAAAAAAATTAATTGTTAAGCCAAAAATATTATATTTATACAAAAAAGTGTAATTTTGAAACTAAAAAAGATCAATTATTAACTAAAAATGAAATAGTTACATTTGCATTTAAATAAACAAAAAATCAATTAAAAACTAATTTTCTTCAAAACAAGTAAATTTTCTACAAACCATTTGAATTTTTAATAAATCATTTTAATCCAAAATATTGAACTTTCAAGCCAAAACAAGATGTTTCAATAAAATGGTTGGATTTTTAAACAAACAGTTACATTTCAAACCGAAAGGATTAATTTTCTACTAAAAAAGATATATTTTCAACAACAAAAAGCATCAATTTTTAACCAATTAGTTGCATTTTTAACCATTAATTAATTTTTTTGTGCAAAAATAAGAATTTTCAAAAAAGTAGAGCAATTTTCAACCAAATAGTTGAATTTTGAAATTAAAAAGACCAATCATCAACCAAAAATGAATAGTTCCATTTTTATTATTTTAAACTAATTTTCTACCAAAAAAGATAAATTTTTCATCAAATTGTTGAATTTTTAAGTCATACGAACGAATTTTCTACAATAAAGTTGAATTTTCGGCTAAATAATTATATGTTTATTTTCTACCAATAAATACGAATCTTTAACAAAACACATACATTTTCAACCAAATATTTCAATTTTCAACTAAAAATATAAATTTTCATAACCAAAAATTTGAATTTCCAACAACAAAAATTCATTTTTAACCACATAGTTGCTTTTTCAAATAAAAGGAAGATTTGTTAAATAAATTAAAGAAATTAAATAAAGTAAATAAATTAAATAAATTTAAAAACTTAAAATTAAAATTAAATAAATCTTTAAATCCCTTCTTCATACTTTTCAAATATTATGTTATAAAACTGAAAATTTTGCTTAGAAAATAATAACTGACAGCAGCTGTTTATCACATTATATTCATTATTTTTACATTATATAAAATTCAAATTTTTTTAACTAAGCCCTCGCCCAAAAGAATTTAAGTAAAATGCTGAATTGTCAACCAACAAAATTAATTATTAAGAAATTAGTTAAACTTTAAACCAAGTTGTAGAATTTTCCACTTAAAAAAGTAAAATTTTTAACCAAATAATAAAATTTTCACCCAAAGTAGATGAATTCTTAACTAAAAATATAATAGTAGACTATCCAATCAAGAAGAATCAGCTTAACAAGAAATAGTTGGATTTTTTGTTGACTCAAAAATATTAGTTTGAATAAAAGTTGAAGATCATTTTTAATACTTGTCAATATCAGATTAGAAAAATGCTAAAACACCACAAAATGTGGAAGCAGTCGCGACTGGTTTCTTCACCACGCCAACGCGTAGCTTCCCATCCATCGCAGCTTATTCAGAAATTTCTGGTGAAACACCAGAAATTGCGCAAATGCCTGACTCCCTCTGATTTCTGGCTTTTTCCCAAATTAAAGTATCCTCTGAAAGGAAAACGAATTTAAAACGTAATAATTGGACCGGTTGAATCGATTATGTATATGAGGAGAGGAATAAAAGATCTGAAAATTCAAATTTTATCTCAACCGTTGAAGGTATAAATTCCTCTAGATTCGTGTTCTTTGGGAAGTTTTTGAAATTCATTACTTTCCCGATATTCTCGTTTGCTTCTATTGTTTCCTTGTTAGAAAAATTCGTCAGTTTGCATGCAATTTGAACTCGATTGTGGCAGAAAAGTGGAATCAAATTCGAACAATTCGTCGGAATAACGATAGTTTAGCCGAAATGATTCTCGTATATCTGAGGAAACGTTATCACCAGATCTAGTCGATCCTCTCCAGAATCTTCAGAAACTTCAACGTGGGTCTATCTTATCGAAAACTAAACCATATCAAACCTAAATGGGGATTGGGAAAATTTCAAACTATTCCTGAATTCAATGAAACATTCGAAGTAGTAACTCGAAAATGCATTTCAATTCTATTAGGGTGAAATGTATATTTATGTTCAAATTAAAAAAAAAAATTGATTAAAAGATTTTTATACAAAAATTAATAAAAATCATTTTCCAATATTAAAGACTGACAATTGTTTTATTGCAAAAAAATCATAAAATATCACATGCACGTTGGGGTTGACAAAAAATATTGTAAGATTGAAAGATTTTTATACAAAAATTAATTAAAATAATTTTCAAATATTAAAGACTGAAAATTATTTTATTGCAAAAAGAAATCTTAAAATATCAAATACACGTTGGCACTTTTTTTTAAGCATCATTTTTTAATATAAAAATTTAAAACGAAAAATTTATTTAAAATATTATTTATATCTTAGTTATCCAGAAAAAAATTAAAAATTCTTTTTTAATCGCTATCCAAGTCCGATTTTGAAAACCCATGAAATTTTATTCTGAACATTTTAAGCAGATTTTCTAGGAATTAACTAATTTTTTTTTTAATTCGAAGTTAAAATATTAATAGCGTTTTTCAATAGTAAAAACTTTCTAATATTTCATTTATTTCGAAAATTCGGTTTTTTAATTCTTATTTTTATAACAACAAGAAAAATTTAATTTTTATTTTCGAATATAAACAATTTTTAAACTGAAGGACCGAAAAACCTGGAAGAATAATAATGTCGACCCTGAAAAATTCCAGTAAAAAAATATTCGAAATAAAAAATTCCGTAAATGATAAAATTTACGGCAGTTTAAAATTCCCAAATTTGAAAATTTCCTAATTTAAAAACTCTCAAATCGAAAAAATTATAAAATAATTCTTCTGGATTCAGAATTCATTTTTTTTTATGAGCTTCTTGCTCTGAAATTGTAATATTTGTTAAAAAATCTTTTTTTTGTAGACTTATCATTTTAGTTGAAAATTCAAATTTTCGTGCTTAAAATTAAACTGCTTTGTCAAAAATTCAGTTTTTGGATTAAAAATTTCACCTTTTGGGTTGCAAATTTTTTTCGTGTTTTTAAATACAAATTTTTAGTTGAAAATTTAATTATTTGGTAGAAAATTACCTTTTTGTGAAAATGCCCTCTTTTTTGGTAGAATAATATTTTTATTGGTGGAAAATTCATATTATTGGTTGAAAATTTAATCATCCTACTTTTAAAAAAAATAATTTTGTTCAGAAAATCATTATTTAGGTTGCAAGCTGAATTTATTTTTTAATTCTTTTTTTTTTTCTTAAACATTCATAATTTTCTGTTTGATAAAACAATTTAAAGCAAATTATTTTAATTTTGCATTCATATTCTTAGTTGAAATTTTAATATTTGCTTTAAAATTGCACTATTTTGTTGAATTTTTTGTTGTAAAAAATTAATATGTTTAACTAAAAATGTAAATATTCTATTTCGTTAAAAAAATTACACTTTTAGTTCAAAATTGATCTTTCCTTGTTGAAAAAAATACTTGGTTTAAAGATACACTATTATTTTTAAATTTTTGTTTTTGTTGAAGATTCATCATTTTACTTGAAAATAAAATTTTCAGATATAAAATTAAACAGTTTTGTATCAAATTCGTCTTTTCGGTTTGAAAAGTCAAAATTTTGTTTTAAAATTAAACTAAATTGCTTGAAAATTAATTTGTTAGTCAAACATTTATATTTTTAGCTAAAAATTCAAATTCAAATTTTTAAATTGTTGTTATGCTTAAAAAATGATGTTTATGTTGAATATTAAATTCCTTTGTTGAAAATTCGAATTGTGTTTGTTGAAGATTCATCACTTTAGTTATTCATAATTTTTTTTGAAAATTGCAATATTTGGTTGAAAATTTTTTTCTATAGAAAATTAATTTTGTTGACTGAAAATGTAAATATCCCATTTCGGGTTAAAAAAATTATATTTTAACTTAAAAATTGATCGTTTCTAGTTGAAGATTCAACTATTATGTTGAAAATTAATGTATTTTGTTGTAAATTTGTCTTCTTTTTTTTTTGAAAATAATTTTTCTTGATCGAAGATTGTCTTTCGGGATTCAAATTGAACTGTTTTCGTAAAAAAATCGTTTTTCTGTGCTTGAAAATTAAACCATTTGATTATAAATTAATTTTTTTATTCAAAATTAATATTTTTGGTTAACAATTCAACTGTTTGTCAAAAATAAAATTATTTTCATAAAAATTTAACTGAATGGTAGAGGATTAACTTTTAAGTTGAAAATTCGGGTTTTTTATATTAAAAATCCATTCTTTTAATCTTAAAATGTAACTATTCCATTCTTGATTGAAAATTTATCTTTTAGAAGTTGAAATATTAAAAATATTTTAAATACAGTTTGGAAGGCTTGAAAAATTATTGTTATAGATTTGACAGAAAGAAAAGTTGGGATATTAACTTTTTTTTTGAAGTCAAAAGGGGATATTTTTTATTTTGAACTTTTTTATTGAGTTCAAAGCGAGGAACTTTTGGCATCTAAATTCAAATTTTTCAATTTGATAATATTTTGTTTTTCTGAAACTCATTCAAAAATTTAAACCCCACTGATTTAATACTTCTCAAATTTAAACAAATTATGTGTTTCAATTTTAAAAACTTTCCAAAATATTCGCCTTTTCAATAGTTTATGTTTTTGTTTATAAAAACAATTTTTTCAAATTTAATATCTTATTTTTCCATTTAAAATCATAGTATGTTGTAAAATTTAGAATTCACGTTCAAGTGTAGATTTGAAATTAAATCTATCTCTCAAGCCCGTAATATTAGGTTTCTGGTGAATAATGCCCGTAGTCAGAGATAAGCGATCTGCCTGATGCGATATCAAATTGCGAATTAAACTCAAAATTGAATCTAATCTATTTGTCAGATGAGTATTTTATAATTAATAAAATTTTTTCTAAAATAATCTTTTTCGATTTTTCTAAACCAGACTTCCTAGGAAAAAAGGTATGCTTCTTTATAATAAATTCTCAAAAATCATAATTATTTATATGGGCTAAAATCTCGTAGACTTTCCTGCAAATTAAAAATAATAAATAAAGAAAAATAATAAAATTTTATCTTCTTCTCCCCTTCAGCCCAATAGAAATGTTTTTAAAAAAATCCTCCCTGGAAATTTAGAAAAAAATTGAAAGCGAGAATTTACTCTTTTTCAAGAATAAAAAAAACTAGATACTCTCTTTTCATAAAAAAAAGTAAAACCCAAAATCTCTAACATTGAAAATAAAATTTTTTAAAAATAAAAATATTCCTTCTCACAATTCAAAGAAAAAATTTTATGCTAAAAATCATTCCATTCCAACTCAATAAACATCTTCAGAATAAAAAGTTCCCATTTTTTAATTCAGAAAAAAGTTAATGTCCTAAATTTTCTTCTTGCGATCTCGTTAAAAATTTATTTATTTTCAATAAATAATTAGTGAATCAAAACTTCAAAACTTTAAAATATTTTTTATTAAAAAGAAACGGTTAGAAATTAAGATTTAAAAAAATTAACATTTTAAAAATAAACAGCTTTAGAATTAGTCGTTGGAAAGTGAATGATTTTGTACTTGAAAATATTACCATTTTTAACTTCTAAAGGATAAATTTCCAAAAGTTTAGTTTAGTTTCCAACCGAAAAAATAAATTTCTAATTAAATGGTTTAATGTTCAACCAAAAAAGAAGAATTTTCCCACATAAAAGTTAATTCTCTACCAAATAGTTAAATTATTAAACAAAATATTTGAATTTCATGCAAAAATATGAAATTTCGACAAAAGGGTTAATTTTCAACCGAAAAGATAAATTTTTAACTAAAATTATGAATCTGGAAAAAAATCATGTTTAATAAAATAGTTTTATTTTAAAGTGTTTAGTTGGATTTTTAACCAAAAGCTGAATTTTTAACTTAAATTATAAATCTTAAAAAAATGTTTAACAAAATAGTTGAATTTCCAAGTGAATTGTTAAATTTTCAATTAAAAAGATAAATTTTGAACTTAAATTAGGAATCTTCAAGCAAAGTAATTAATTTTGAACTAAAATGATTAATTTTCTATAAAAAATATGAAGTTTTATAAAAATAAATAAATTTTCGAAAAAAATAGTATTTTTTCGTTGAAAATAATATTTTTGTTTCCTAATTCAACTACTGATATAAACAATTAAACTATTTCGTCAAAAAATAACTCATTGATTTTAAAATTTGACTATTTTTTTAAAAAGTCTTTTTTTTTGTTGTAAAATTAATTTGTCATCTAAAAATGTAGTTATTCCATTTTTTATTTCAATTTGTTCATTTGTAAGTAGAAAATTTCAAAACATCACCCATTTTGTTGAAAATTTGTCCGTTTGGGTACAAAGTTAATCTTATTTGTTTAAAATTCATCATTTTGTTTAAAGATTCAACTATTTTGAAGAAAATTCATCTTTTTTGTTTAATTAAACTATTATAAAATTCGTTTTTTTGTTGTTGATAAAAATTATTATTTTTTTGTTTGTTGAAAATTACGTTTTTATGTTAGTTTTTTGAATTTTTAATTTGAAGATTCTATTTTTGGTTGAAAATTTATCATTTTTAATAGAAAATTCAATTATTTCGTTAAAATTCATCTTTATGAATTGAAAATTATCTTCCTAGTTAAAAATGAATCTTTTCTGCTTTAAAAATAAACTGCTTTCTAAAACATTCGACATTTTAGCTTAAAAACTTAATTATTTTGTTAAAAATTCATCTATTTGGATAAAAAAATTAATCTTGTGTTAAAAATTCTTCTGTTTGGTTATGGATTCAACTATTTTGCCAAAAATTTGTCTTTTTTCGTTGAATTTAAAAATGCATCTCTCTTGGCTGAAAATGAACTTCTTTGTCGAAAATTCAACTGATTGGATTGAAAATCCAACTCTCTTCTAAGATTTTGTTTTTACTCGAAAATTCATTTATTTGATTGAAAATGCAACTACAGATTAAAATTTTTATTTTTTGATAAGGGGGGCGATAATGTAAATTTTCCACATCTCACATCCCACATTCCACTTTCCGTGTGAAATTTTCCATTTTCATCTGCATAACTTTTTTCAATTCATGCCGAGTGTTATCGTTGAATTTTCAAACACCCCTTATTACGAAAAATCATTATAGATGAAAAATGGTAAGTAGGAAATTGAAAGTGGAATGTGGAAAGTGAAAAGTGGGATGTGGAAAGTGGAATGCGAAAAGCGGGAAGTAGAAAGGAGAATGTGGAATGTGGGGAGTAGAAAGTGTAAACTGAAAAGTGGGATGTGGAAAGTGGAATGCGAAAAGCGGGAAGTAGAAAGGAGAAAGTGGGATGTGGAATGTGGGGAGTAGAAAGTGGAAAGTGTAAACTGAAAAGTGAAAAGTGGGATGTGGAAAGTGGAATGCGAAAAGCGGGAAGTAGAATGGAGAAAGTGGAATGTGGAATGTGGGGAGTAAAAAGTGGAAAGTGTAAACTGAAAAGTGAAAAGTAGGATGTGGAAAGTGGAATGCGAAAAGCGGGAAGTAGAAAGGAGAAAGTGGAATGTGGAACCTGGGGAGTAGAAAGTGGAAAGTGTAAACTGAAAAGTGGAATGCGAAAAGCGGGAAGTAGAAAGGAGAAAGTGGAATGTGGAATGTGGGGAGTAGAAAGTGGAAAGTGTAAACTGAAAAGTGAAAAGTGGGATGTGGAAAGTGTAATGTGAAAAGCGGGAAGTAGAGAGGAGAAAGTGGAATGTGGAAAGTGGGATGTGGAAAGTGGGATGTGGAAAATGGGATGTGGAAAGTAGGGAGTAGAAAGCGGAAAGTGTAAACTGGAAAGTGAAGAGTGGGAATTGGAAAGTGGGATCTGGAAAGCGGGAAGTGCAAAGTAGAAAATGGAATGTGGAAAGTGGGAAGTAGGAAGTAATTTATAGGAAGTATGTATTATCAGCAGAGCAGTTACTATCGGCCATTATAGATGTCACTCCACCATCCGTGAAAATAGAAATCAAAACTATCGATCAAGTTACCTCTTTAAATAAAAGAAGAAAAATGAACGTCATTTTTCACGAGGTGGAAAATAAATTTTTAAAAGTAGAAAGTGGGAAATCAAAAGGAAGAAGTGGAAAAGGTAAGTAGAAAGTGGAGAGTGGAAATGGAAAATGATCTATGGGAAGTAAAAAGTGGAAAGTGGGAAGTAGAAAGTGGTAAGTAGAAAGTAGGAAATGGGAAGTGGAAAGAGGGAATTGGAAAGTTAAAAGTAAGAAGTGAAAGGTTGGATGTGAAAAGTTGGAAGTGGAAAGTCCAAAGTGAAATGTGAAAATTGGGAAGTAGATAGTAAAAAGTGGCAAGTGGATTGTGGGATGTGGAAAGTGGAAATTTAGAAGTGAAAAGTGGACTATGGAAAGTGAAAAGTGGGATGTGGAAAGTGGAATGTGAAAAGTGGAAAGTAGAAAGGAAAAAGTGGAATGTGGGATGTGGAAAGTGGGGAGTAGAAAGGGGAAAGTGTAAACTGGAAAGTAAAGAGTGGGAATTGGAAAGTGGGGTGTGGAAAGCGGGTAGTGCAAAGTAGGAAGTGGAATTTGAAAAGTGGGAAGTAATTGACAGGAACGCAGTATTATCAGCAGAGTTGTTACTATCGATCAGTATAGATGTCACTCCACCATCTGTGGAAATAGAAATCAAACGAGATGAAAAATAAATTTTTAAAAGTTTTAAAAGGTAAGTAGAAAGTGGAGAGTAGAAAATGAAGTGTGGGAAGTAAAGAAGTAGGTAGTGGAAGGTGGGAAGTCGAAAGTAGAAAGTCGAATGTGAAAAGTGGAAAGTGGAAAGTAGAAATTGCAAGTGGTAAGTGGAAAGAAGGAATTGGAAAGTTAAAAGTAAGAAGTGAATGGTTGGATGTGAAAAGTTGGAAGCGGAAAGTGCAAAGTGAAATGTGAAAATTGGGAAGTAGAAATTGGAAAGTGGATTGTGGGATGTGGAAAGTGGAAATTCAGAAGTGAAATGTGGAAAGTGGGAATTGGTATGTGGGAAAGTTATGTAATCGCGCTCTTAATTTACTTTTTAATTTAGATTCCACGTTCTTTTTTGCTACTTCCTATCCAAATAAATCCTCAAAGTGAAAGTCACATTTATAGATTTGTTTAACAATAAATTAAAAAAATATTCAAGCATTCACTACAGACTCTATTACGAAAAAATTTAAAAAAGTTTAAATGTTAAAAATTAGATTCAGATCCGGAAAAAGGACGGTAAAGGAATATAGAAAATAAAAAAATGTACATCTATTCTCCCTAAAGCTACTTTCCTCAGGGAGGTATTCCAGCTGTTTCTGTGCTGAAAGGTTGACTTTGCGGTGGGATACGGTCCGATTAAACTCCCATTTATTGCTCTTCTTTTGTTCCTCATAGTTAGCCGATAATGGATACTTCCTCTCATGATTAAAAAAAAAGAAAAAAAAAAGTGGGCTCTACATTTCCAATTGTTTCATAGTAAATTCCAGTTCATCAGTTTGGTATCGAGGAGAATATTATTTTTTATCAAAAAAGACGATTTTGCAACAAAATACATAAATTTCAACTAAACAGTTAAATATCCAACTAGAAAAGATAATTTTTTAATCAAAAATATAATTTTTCAACCCGAAGTGGAATTGCTAAATATTAAATTATCAAAATTAATTCAAAACCAAAGAAAAAACGAATTTTCAACAAAATAGTTGAATTTTTCACCACAGTTGATGAATTTGTAAAAAAAATTATTTTGCGAGCAAATAGTTGAATTTTTATCTAAAATTATGAATCTGCAACATAAAAAGATTAATTTTTTTACAAAATAGTTCAACTTTGAGCGATGTAGTTTATTTGTGAAAAAAAATTAATTCTTAACAAAAAATGTAATAGTTCATATGTCAACAAAAAATGTTTTAATTTTAAATAAAAACAGTTTTCAAAAAGGAAAAATTTTCAACAAAATACAGGAATTTCCCATCCAATAGTTAAATTTTCAACATATAGAAGAGAAAAAAAATTCAACCTAAAATGGAACATTTTTGGAAAAAAATTAATTTGACACAAAGAATGAATTTTCCAATAAATCGTTACATTTTTTACGAAGTAGTTTAATTTTCCACCTCAGTTGTCAAATTTTCAACGACAAATATGAAATTAAAAGATTGTCTTTTTTATAACAACAAAATTGAATTTTCTACCAGATTCTTATATTTTCAAGTAAAAAAGACGACATTTTTACAAAATAGTTTAATTTTCGATAAACGTATTAAAATTTACAGATTATAGTGGAATTTTTAACTAAATATCTGAGTTTCTAATTAAAAAAGATGAATTCTCATCCAAAATATTAATTTTCTACAAAAAGAAGAATTTTCAATAATATATACGAATTTTCAACCAAATAGTTGAATTATCAAATATAAACGAAAGGTTTGCAACCAAAAATGGAATTTTTTAATTTCCAGTTAAAAACAAAAATTAATTTTCAACAATAAAAAAAACAAATTATCAAGCATTTGAATTCAACGAAAAATTCAAATTTTCAACAAATTGTTGAATCCTCAACCAACTAGATAAATTTTCAAGGAACGAGATTTATTTTCCAACCAAAAAGTCGAATTTTCAACGAAATGATTAATTTGAAATTGCACTTAAAAAAAGGTAATTTTCAAAATAATAAAAGCAAGTTGTCAATCGGCTGAATGGAATCAAAAAATCGAAATTTTAACAAATTAGTTAAATCTTCAGCCAAAATTATGAATTTTCAACCAAATAGTTGAATTTTTAACATATAAAGAAAAAAATTTCAACAAAAATGGAAGAGCTATATTATCAGATAAAAAATTAATTTTACATTAAAAAAATGAATTCATCATTTGAAATTATGAATTTTAAATCGAAGACTTGAACATTCAATATTCAATAATTTAATACAATTTTTTAATTTTAATAAAGAAAAAGATAAGTTTATGAAAAAGAGGACGAACTATCGAAGAAGTAATTCAAATTATTAAATAATTAATTATTTACTTATTTTTAATTTGAATTTCGAGAATAAATAAAAAATTTAAACTTGATTAAATATATAAAATTTATAAAGAGTTCACTTTGTAATTAGGAAATGTAGAAATATAGTGTAGAAAATTTCTGGTATGATGGATTTTCTTTTTTAAAAGAATAAGGTCGGGCGACTTAATCTTGCCCTTTATCAGATAAAAAAAGAAAGTGGAAAAATTAAAAAAGAAATAAGAAAGTTAGTTCGTCGAGGAAAAAAGCTTCTCTTCTTTATAAGTGTGCTTGATATCTAATTTATCGCATCCACGAAGATTTCACAACTGCCACTAAAACCTCTCTTGCCAAACTTTTGATGGCTTTAGTCTCACCCCTTTTTAACGTGGAAAAATATCTCAAACCTCGGGAAAGTAGAGCACCAAGAAAAAGAAAATTTTCCGGGACCTCCCATCCGCGATTCATTAAAACACTTGCGAAAGAACATTATCCACAGATGTACCCAAATTTATTGACTGCACTTTTTTCCATTATGTTTATAAACCTGTCTCTTAAAAAAAAATTATTCAAAAAAAAAAAAAAAAAGAAAATTTTAGATCAAAAATGGAATTGTTAAATTTTCAATAAACAAAATTTATCTTCGAGATAAAAAATACTAGTTTTTAACAAAAGGGTTAAATTTGTAACAAAAGAAATTATCATACAAGTCTAGTGATAGATATTTTTAAAAAACGCCAACATTGTAGTTCAACATTTAAACAAGTTGTTGAATTTTCAACTAAAAAATATAAATTTTCAACCAAAAAAGTTGAATTTTATAGAAAAAAAAATTAACTTAAAAAAAATTTTTTTTAAGTAAATAGTCGAATTTCCAAATAAAATGTTAAAACTTCAATAAAAGGAATGCATTTTTAACGAATCAATTCAAGTTTCAACCAAGCAGTTTAATTTTTTTCAAATAAATTTTCCGCTAAGAAAATGCTTTTTCAGTAAAGAAAGTATAATTCTAAAATAATAAAAATTGATTTGAAAAAAGTATTTTTAAATATAATAGATTAAGTTTTAATCAAATCGATTAATTTTCTACTAAAATGATTAATCATTAACAACAACAAAAATATTTTTAATAAAACAGTACAACTTTCGGCCGAGAAGTTTAATTCTTTTTAAAACGAATTTTCTGCCAAGAAAATTAATCTTCTGCCAAAGATGAATTTTCAAGATATTAAATGAATTTTCAACCCCAAAAAAATTAAATTACAAATTATAAATCAATTCATTTAAAAAAAATGAATTTTAAACAAAATAGTTAAATTTCTGTCATGCAGATGAATTTTCAACTAGAAAGATTAATTTTTGAACAAAAAAGCTTACTTTTTAAACTAGAAAAAATATATTTTGCAAAAAAAAATTAATTTTGAACAAAGTAGTGGAATTGAAACATAAAAAATACATTTAAAAATGGGTTTTAAATAAAATAGTTAAATTTTCAACCAAAGAGATGAATTATCAACGAAAATCATGAATAATTAACAAAAATAATGAATTATTAACTGAAAAATATTGAATTTGCATAACAACAAAAAATATTATTTAAAAAATGAATTTGAAACAAAATGATTAAATTTTCAACTAAAAAGATGAATTTTTAACCAAGGTGATTAATTTTGAAACAAAAGTAGATGCATTTTAAATTAAAAAAATTAATTTCAAACCAAATATTTGAATTTTCACCCACGCAGATGAATTTTAAACTGAAATGATAAATTATTAATAAAAAGAGTGAATCTATTAAAAAAGCAGTTTAATATTTAACCTAATATTGAAAAAAAAACCTAATATTAAAAAAACCTACTATTAAAAAAAATGAATTTTTCACCAAAAAGATTAATCTTGACAAAAATGATGAATTTTTAAGAAATTAAATGAATTTTTAACCAAAGAGTTGAATTTCTAGTTTTATAAAATTTAATTTAAACAAAATAGTTCAATAGTTCATAGTGAATTTTTAAGTAAAATGATAAGGCATTAAAAACAACAAAAATGAATTTTTCACAAAGCAGTTGAAATTTGAACCAAGCCATTTTAGTTGAAAATTCATTTGTTTACAAAAATATATTATTTCGATTGAATTTTTTTTTTTTTTTAATTCAATTTCTTTATCGAAAATTAATCTTGATTAAAAATATATCTATTCGGTTCAAATTTAACAATTTTGTTTAAAAGTCTTTTTTTTATACATTTTTTTCCTTAGAAATTCATATTTTTTCGTGAAAAAATAATTTTAGGATTTAATTGGTTTATTATTTTATTTGAAAATTCACCTGCTTCGTTGAAAATTGAACTATTTTGCTTGAAATTAATTTTTTTGTTTGACATTAATTTTTTTGCGTAGAAAATTAATTTTTGTATTTAGAAAATTAAACTTTTCGGCAGCATATTAATTTTTAAAAAACTACTGAGCTGAAAATTGAACTTTTTTGTTAGAAATTCATTCTTCTTCTGATGCTTTATTATTTTAGTTTAAAAAGTAACTATTTGGTTTAAAATTTATATTTTGTGGTAAAAAATGCATGCAATTTCTTGAAAAATTATATTTTATAGTAAATAATTAATCTTTTGGCGAAAGATTGATTTTAAAAGATTAAAATATTTGGTTGAAAGTTGGATTTCTTTGTTGGAAATTCTTTTTTTTATTGTTAATGAATGATCATTTTAGTTTGAAATTCACCTGTTTGGTTGAAAACTGAGCTATTTTGTTTCAAATTCTCTTTTTGTAAGTAAATTTTTGTTTAGTTTCAAATTCAACTATTTTGTTTAAAATTCCTTTTTTAAACTGTTTTGTTGACAATTTCTTCAACTGTTTTTTTAACAAAAATATATGAAAAAATTTATTTAAAAAAATCAACAAATAAAGTTGGAACTAAAAAGTTTTCATTAAATCTCATCGTTTTAATATCTCCTCAGTCAACACAAAAAAGTTTGATCATTAAGTCAGAAAAATTTTTTTTGAAAAACTTAATTTTAAAAAAAGTTGAATTTTTTAATAAAAAATTGGATTTAAACAAAATATTATATTTTCGCCAAATAGATGAATTTTCAACTAAAATGATAAATTACTAGGAAATAGAATAAATTTAAAAAAAAAGTTTACCTTACAATAAAGTAATTTAATTTTTTTAAATAAATTTTCCGCCAGGAAGATTAATTTTCTACCTAAAAATAAGAATTTCAAAAACATTACATGATTTTGAATAAAAAAAGCTGAATTAATAACGAAAAATATAATACGAGTAGTTAAGATTTCTATCCGAAAAGATTTTTATTTTAATTAAAAAACAGTTAAGCTCATAAATAAAATTAATTTGAAAAATTAATTTTAAACAAAATAGTTAAATTTCCATAGAAAAAGATAATTTTTTAACTAAAATGATAAATCATTCACAAAAAAATGAATTTTCAAGCAATTACATGAATTTTTTACCCAAAACTTGAATTTTCAATTAATAACATTAATCTTTAATCTTGCAAATGAATTTCCAACTTAAATGATGAACATTAACCAAAATAATTAATTCTTATTATAACAGCTCAACTTTCAAACTTCTCTAGTTCAATTTGAAAAAATGAATTTTTCAATTGAACAAAAAATCAATTTTCAAAAAAAAAAAGAAATAGTTAAGTCATTAAATAACAAAATTCAACAATTTTTTGGAAAATTCTTCTTTTCGGTTTGTAAATTCGACTCTTTTGGTAGAAACTTTTTTTTTTAAATTAAAATTGCAACTTCTTGAATTAAAATAAAAATATGTTCTTGGTTGACGATGCAGCTATATTGTTGAAAATAAATTTTTTCATAAAAATATCAGCTATGAAATCTTTTGTTAAAAGTTTTTGTTTATTGTTTGAAAATACCAATATTGGTTCAGGAATAACTTGTTTGTTGAAATTTTTATTTTACTTTTTTGAAATGTTAAAAAGTTTTTTTGAATTCTCTCAGGAAAATTATACTTATATAAGTTCAAAAACAAGTAAACCTAAAAAATAGTTATTCAAAAATTTGATTTTGTATTTCAAATAATTTTTCCTCAATTCAAAAATCTGTGCAGGAGAATTTGATGATGCTAGTTATTATAAAAAATAATTGAATGGGATTATTTTGGTAATTAAATAAAATAAGTTATTCATCTGAATTTTCGACTTGAATAGTAAATTATTAAGTAAAATAATTAATTTTTAACAAAGCAGTTCAACTTTGGACTATATAATGTAATGTTTAAATGAGTTTTCGGAAAATAAGGTTTCATATTTTATACCAAAAAAATGAATTTACAATTTTAAAAACTTAAATTTGTACTAAAGAAAGGTTTTCAAGCAAAATAGGTAAATTTTCACCCAAGGAATAGCTGAACTTAAAACCATAAAAATATAATTGAATTTTGAAAAAATAAACAGTTTAATTTTCAACGAAAAAGATTAATTAAAAAAAAATATTATAATATTTAATTAATTTTCGAGATTATTAATCATAAATTCAGGAGTAATAGTAAATTATAGTTTATGAAGGAGTTACTTTTTATAATTAAATAAAATAAAAGTTGTTCGGTCTTCAATAGCATCAGAAGATTCACTGGCAAAGCCTTGCGATAGTAGACTGCCAGGAGCGGGTATTAATCACTGATCATATCCCAAATTCATCATGTGCTAAGAGGATCAGTGATGACCCTACTGAAGACAAGTTGTTCCACCAAACGTCCCTTATATAAAAGCTAGAAAAATGATTTCGTTTTCGAGAAAAGCCGCTCGTCGCGCCACCTGACGGAAAAATTCAGAACCGCTCTCAAACCCCTCTCTAGCCCACCACATGTCTACGCTAGACTCTTGAACGCCTCAACACGTCTGACGTCACTGACCAATGTCACGAGCCGAGCTGTCGAGATAAGCTGTCCTACTCGGTTCCGCTTGACAATTTGTACATTGCAAGTGAAAGGACTGGCTATGGATTTTTATTCTATTTAAAATTTATTAATTATAAAATCATTTAAATAATTATTAAATTAAATTACCTTTATGTAAATAAACAAAATTATATCATGCACATTCTATGGAATTATAATTTAAAACTTTGCTTACTGGTTATCCACACAACCTTAATGAAATTAGTTTTAGAAAACAAAATGCTTTAATAATAAGAATTAAGTTTAACAGACGCATAATTTTATAATGGGAGATTCATCATTTTAGTTGAAACCCCGTTTTTTGTTGTTCAAAATTGAACTATTTTGTTCAAATTTTTTTTTTTTTGAAAATTAACTTTCTTAATGAAAATCTAACTATTCATATTGTTGGTTTGAAAATTCAACTGTTTTAAATTTTTTAAATAAAAAATATACTTTTAATAAAAAAAAATACATTTTTAAATCAAAAAGATTAACATTCAATAAAAAAAATTCGGTTCAAGATTCATCATTTTAGTTTAAAACAACATTTTTTGGTTGAAAATTCCTTGTTTTGGCTTGCAAAACTTTTTAATGTAAGAATTTAACTATTCTATTTTTGGTTGAAAATTTATAATTTTAATTGAAAATTTATGTGCTTTTTGACAATTGATCTTTTTTAGTAGAAAAGAAACATTTTTGTTTTGGAAAATTCGATTTTTGAAATAAAAAACTGAAAATATTCTCTTTTTTTCTTGAATTTAAATATTTTCGTTTTAAAATCGAAATCTTTTTTGCCGAAAAT
Organism: Belonocnema kinseyi; assembly: GCF_010883055.1. NCBI lineage: Eukaryota > Metazoa > Arthropoda > Insecta > Hymenoptera > Cynipidae > Belonocnema > Belonocnema kinseyi. The sequence goes on along the minus strand of NC_046666.1, from coordinate 2,576,446 downwards.
TTCTACAATAACATATTTAGCTGAGAAATAATTTTTAGCCAAAGATTCATCATTTTAGTTAAACATTTTTTTTTAATTGAATGATTTTGTTGAAAATTATTTTTTTTTTTTGCTTGAAAATTATTAGTTTTAACTCAAAATTTAACTATTCTATTTTTGGTTCAAAATTCATAATTGAAATTGAAAATTTAAGTGTTGTTGAAAATTTATCTTTTTGCTTGTGAATTCAACTTTGTTTGAAAATTTAACTGTTTTATAGAAAGTTATTCTTTTGGGCGTAAAAATGCAATATTTTCAACAAACATTTTTTTCCTTTATCGATTAAAAAATTTAAATTTTGTTGAAAGTTTGTCCTTTTGCTTTAAAAATGATATTTTTTGTTTTTTAAAAATTCATCATTTTAGTTGAAAAACTTTTTTTTTGTTTCATTAAAAATTGAACTATTTTGTTGAAAAAACTTTTTTTTACAAACATTTTTCAAATGAGAATTTAACTATTCTATTTTTGGCTAAAAATTTATATTCTTTAATTAAAAATTCATGTACTTTTAAAAAATTGATATTTTTTGGTTGAAAATTTATATTTTTGTTGTTGAAAATTCGTTTTTTGAACTAAAAAACTAAAAATATTGTCTTTTTGTCTTAAATTTAAATGTTTTCGGTTTAAAATTCAAATCATTTTTGGCTGAAATTTCAACTTTAACATATTTAGCTGAGAATTAATTTTTTGGCTGAAGATTCATGATTTTTCTTGAAATTTTTTTTTTTTTAATTTTAATTAAACTATTTTGTTGAAAATTCTTTTCTTTTTCCTAGAAAATTAATAGTTTTAAATGTTTTAACTGAAAATTGAACGATTTTATTTTTAGTTCCAAATTCACATTAGAAATCGAAAATTCATGTGAAAAGTTGAAAATTTATCTTTTTTGGTTGTAAATTCATCTTTTTTTTAAATTTTTAACTGTTAATATAAAATTATTCCTTTTCGCGCAAAAATTCAACATTTTGGATAACATTTTTTTTATCGACTAAAAATTTTTAACTTTTTTATTGAAAGTTTTTCTTCCAGTTTAAAAATTCATGTTGATGTTTTTAAAGATTCATAATTTAGTTTGAAAAACTTTTGTTGTTGTTGAAAATTGAAATATTTAGTTGAAAGTTCTTTTTTTTGTGCTTGGAAAACTGATAAAAATTTAAAAATTCTATTTTTGGGTAAAAATGGATTTTTTTGTATTGAAAATTCAACTTTTTTGTCGAGAGTGCGTTGTTTTGCTTTGAAATTTCATTTTTTTTTGTTTTTGAAAATTCATGTATTTAATTAAAAAACTGGTCTTTTTTCTTAAATTTAAACGTTTTCGTTTTAAGATGGAAATCTTTCATGGCTGACATTTTTTTTTTTTTGGCTGAAGATACATAATTTTAACAGAGATAACTTTTTTTGTTGTTGCTGTAAATTGAAATATTTTGTTGAAAATTTTTATTTTATTTAAATTTCTTAAATTGTTATTTTGAGAAATTCAACTCTTTTATTGGAATTTTGTCTTTGTGGTTTAAAAATTAAATTTTTTGCTTGAAAATTAATCATTTTAGTTGAATTATCTTTTTGTTGGTGGAAAATTTTAATTTAAGTTCAAAACTCATGTATTTTTTGGAAATTTATCTGTTTTGGTTGAAAATTCGACTTTTTGATTTAAAAATGTATTTTTTTTTTATAAAAAATAGATTTTTTATTTTAATATTGAGCATTTTAGTTGATAAATTTTGTTTTTCTTTCAAAATCTAGTCATTTTATTGAAAATTCGTGCTTTTGGTTCAAAAATGAATTGTTGTTTTTGTGATTCAAAATGTAATGTATTCAATTTTTTTTTTAGAATTTATCTTTTTCAGTTAAAAATTAATTTTTTTGTTCCAACATTCGTCATTTTAGTCACAAATTCATTTTTTAGGTTGGAAATTTAACTACTTTTTTATAATTTTTTTTTGTTTGAAAATTATTTTTTTATCTGAAAATGTAATTATTCCAATTTTGGTTTAAAATGCATATTTTTAGTTGAAAACTTAACTTCTTTGAGAAAACTGTTTTTTTGATTTTAAAGTTCTACATCTTTGTAGGAAATTATTTAATTTTTTTTATTCAAATTTTCAGGTGGAAAAACTCAACCGTTTTTTAGAAAATCCAACGTTTGGGATGATTTTTGTCGTTCTGGAATGAAAAATCTTTTTGGTTGAAAATTCAATTTTTTTATTGAAAATTCCTTTTTTTTTGAGAAAGTAATTCAATTAATACTAAATAATTAAAGTAAAATTTAATAAAAAAATGTTTTGTGAAAATTATTTATAATATTAATTTAGAATCTTTAGTGTCGGTTACTAGAGAAATGATATTCTATTTTATTTGAATAAAAAATCACTCAAAAATTAAACTTGATAATTTACAGAAGTTTTGGATTCCGAAAGAAATTTGTATATAAAAAAGTAAAAAAAAAACGCCCCCGGGTGGGCTCGAACCACCAACCTTTCGGTTAACAGCCGAACGCGCTAGCCAATTGCGCCACGGAGGCAGTTGATTTTCAGTTTGTTAGAACGGTATAAGAATTCAGCGACAGGTTCACCTCTGGAAATCAGTCCTTTTTTAGTAATTTAATATTTAGAATTCAAATAACGTAATTTATATTTCAAAGATGCTTTCAAAAATGAAACAATTTTGGAACAAACTTATGTTTAAATTTGTACAACATTTTAATTAAATAAAATAAAAAAGTGGGTACTTTTTCATGAAGTTGTTTGCTTAATTGCTTAAAAATTGGAAAATGGTTGTGGTTTTTGATTTTTTTTAACTTTTTATGTTAATGCAAAATGCAAAAAAATAAAGTTAAAAAAAATTTTTTTTTTTTACTTTCGTCAAAAATTTTGCCAAGCCTCGCTAATATAAAATAAATTTGTAAAATAAAATTTTAAATTAATAAAATTAAAATAAATTTGCTAATAGAAAATAAATTTGTTAAATTGTAAACTTAATTGTTATAAATAAATTGTTTTAAAAAATACACAAAATTATTATTTGATTTTAAAATATATTTCTGCAATTTATTTGCGCTTTCCCGACCAGTTGATACTTGAGTTTGAAAATTTGTCATCTGATATTATTTGTTAATCTTATAAACAAATTATTTAAACAAATGCACAGTGTCGACATTTATAAGGAGAAATAAATAGTTTTTTCTTTTAATGTTTCTCAAATTATGTTGCTAGTAAAATTTAATATTGAAAATTTGTTATTCGATATTATTTAATGATTTTCTAAACAAATTATTTAAACAATTTCACAGTATTGACATTTATAAGAAAATACAAATAGTTTTTCTCTTAAATCCTTTTAAATTATGTTGTCAGTGATGTCTACTAATGACAAGTTGTCATTCTAGACTATTTGTTAATTTTATAAACAAATTATATAAACAAATGCATCATCTTGGCATTTATAGGCAGAAACAAACAATTTTCTCCCTCAATTTCTCTTAAATAATATTTCTAGTGATTTTAAGTACTGATGAGTTGCCAACAAATATTTTTCTGTTAATTTTATAATTAAATTATATAAACAAATGCACTGTCTTGGTATTCATAAAAAGAAAAAAATATAGTTTTCTCTTAATTCTGATAAATTGTATTTTCAGTAATATTTTTTGAGCAGAATTTATTATTAAATATTATTTGTTAATTTTATAAACAAATTCTGTAAACAAATGGTCACTATCGGCACTTATAAGAAGAAAATAACATTTTTTCACTAAATACCCCTTAAATTAGGTTTCCAGTCATATTTAGCAATGAAAATTTGTCAATCGATTTTATTTATGGTTTTTATAAACAAATTATTTAAACAAATGCACAGTTGCGACATTTATAAGAAAAAAGAAATAATTTCTTCTCTTAGATTATATCAAATTATAGTGCTAATGATATTTAGGGTTGAAATATTGTCAATCGGTATTATTTCTTAATTTTATAAACAAATTATATAAACAAATTCTCTCTGTCGGAATTTATAAGGAGAAAGAAATCTTTTTTCTTTTAATTATTATCAAATTATATTACTAGTGATATTTACCAATGATAATTTGTCACTCGATATTATTTATTAACTTTTTGAGCAAATAAACAAATTCACAGTGTCAACATTCCTCAGGAGAGAAAAGTCGTTTTTTCCCTCAATATAAAATCTGTATTTTTATTTTTATTGTAAATTTTAAATGAATGCGAAATAGACCTTCAGAATTCTGTGAAGAGAGATTCCGGCGGAAATGTGTCACGTCAAGGACTATAAACTCAAAAAATAATATTCGCTTGGGAATATAACTGCGAAATGAATAATTTTGTAATGTGCACACTGAAAGTGGTTGGACACTATAGCTTAATATTTTACAATGTTTAAACGTCCCTGGTTCTCATTTCGGTCTCCATTTTCTAGTTTTTAACACTATATTAATTTTTTTTAAATAAATTTTTTTTTCGCAAAAACAAAACCGCAATTTTCTTGCATTACTCTAAGAGAATATTGCTATAAACCTAAATAAATTGTTTAAACAGTCATGTTTGTTAACTTTGAATAATAAATGCCTTACTCTAACTAAACGTTTTAAATTTCAGAAAAAAACAGAAACTTTCTAGCATTACTTTGAGAGGATATAGTTATTAACAATAATCAATTTTTTAAACAAATATTTTGTTCAACTACATTAATTATCATCTCATATTAAGTAAAGATACAAAAAATTTAAAAAACACACACCTTTCTAATATTATTCTAAGAGAATATTGTTATAAATAATAATCAATTGTTTAAACAAATATTTTTGTTAACTTTAATTGATTATTACGCCTCTCTAAATAGGAAAGTAAAAAAAAGATTAAAAATTCAGGAAAATACGTAACTTTCGGGCATTATACAAGGAGAATATTGTTATAAACATAAAGAGATTGTTTAAACAATTATTTTCGTCAAATTTAAATAATTAATACCTCACATCGAATGAAAAGTTCAAAATTTTAGAAAAAACTGCATTTTTCTAGCATTGCTCTAAGAGGATATAGTTATTAACAATCATAAATTTTGTAAACAAATACTTTGTTAACCTTCATTAATTATCACCATACTATAAGTAAAGATTAAAAAAAAGAAGAAATTTCAGAAAAAACGCAACTTTCAAGCACTATTCTAAAAGAATGTTGTTATAAACGATAGTAAATTGTTTAAACGATTATTTATGGTAATTTTGATACAGTACTATGCTATTTTCAATAAAAAGGTAAAAAAAGTTGAGAAATTTCAGAAAAAAACCGTAACTTTCGAGCATTATGCTAAGAGAATATTATTATAAACATTAAGAGATTATTTAAATAATTATTTTGATAAAATTTTAATAATTTAATACTTCAAATTAAGTAAAAAGATTAAAATTTTAGAAAAACTTCAAGTTTGTAGCATTGCTCTTAGAAGATATATTTAGTAAAAATAATCAATTTTGTAAACAAATATTCTGTTAGCCTGCATTAATTATTATTTCACATTAAGTACCGATTCGAAAACATGAAAATTCCAGAATAAACACAACTTTCTAACATTATTTTAAGATAATATTATTATAAATTATAATCAATTTTTTAAACAATTATTCTTGTTAACTTTTGTGAATTAGTACGCCGCTCTAAATAAAAAAGTCAAAAAGTTCCGAAATTTCAGAAAAACGTAACTTTCAGGCATTATCCTGAGCGAATATTGTTATAAACATAGAAAGATTTTTTAAACAATTATTTTTGTTAAATTTAAATAATGAATACCTGACATTGAGTGAAAAGTTCCAAAATTTAGAAAAACAGCAACTTTCTAGCATTGCTCGAAGAGGATATAGTTATTAACAATAATACATTTTGTAAACAAATATTTTGGTAATTTTCATTAATTATTATCAAACTATACGTAAAAAAATTAAATTAAAAAAAATGCTAGCATTATCTTAAGAGAATGTTGTTATAAATAATAATCGATTGTCTAAACGACTATTTTTCTTAGATTTCATAATGTATTATGCAATTTTAAATAAAAAGAAAAAAAGTTGAGAAATTTCAAAAAAAACCGTAAATTTCGACTATTATACTAAGAGAATATAATTATAAACATTAGAAGATTATTTGAACAATTATTTTTGTCAAATTTAAATGATTAATAACTTAAATTAAATGAAAATACCAACATTTTAGAAAAAACTTTAACTTTCTAGCATTTCTTTAAGATTATATAGTTATTAACAGTAATAAATTTGTTTAACAAATATTTTATTAACCTGCATTAATTATTAACACACTTTAAGTAAAGATGGAAAAAATTTATATTTCAAAAAACCTGAAACTTTCTAGCACTACTCTAAGATAAGGCAGTTATTAGCAATAATAAATTGTTTAAACAAATTCTCCGATAAACTTGAAGAATTAATAAATGCTACCATATTTTCAGTGAAAAGTGGAAAAAAGAGTTTAAAATATCAGAAGAGCAGCAGCTTTCTAGTATTATCTTCACGATCTATGAAATATTGTTATTAATAATAATAAATTGTTTAGGCTATTAAAAAAAAACTTTTGTTGATTATTTCCTCGCTCTGACTAAATTTTGTTTTAATTTATATTTAAATTTTAATATATTGACATAAATTGCAGAATTTTTAGAATCTCGAATTTGGAAAAATACCGGAAAAATAATTACAAAAACAATAGTTTTCCTTGAAGTGAAAATTTCGAAAATTCCAAATTTCCGGAAGAAAAGAAAATTACCGATAATGTTTGGAACCGAAATCTATTGACCGAAATTTTCAAAATTCCAAAAATAATAGATTGCCTAATTTTCCAATTTGAAAATTCAGCAAATTACCAATTAAGGGAATTTACAATTGTCGCGATTTTTGATAATTTCTGGAATTTAAAAATATGATTTTTATATTTTTTTGAATTTATAATATAGGGAATAAATATTTTTAATAACTTTTAGGAATTTGAATCTTTTACGTACCCCTAAATATATTTTTTTTCAAAGTAACAAAATACTTTTTTTTAGATTTGGCAAAATATAGGAGGATAAGCATTAAAGTTAAATGAAAGATTTATCACCTTATTGAATAAATATTATCATCTAAATAGTTCAATAAGGAAAAAAGTAGAATAAAATATTAAATTGAAGATTATGTTTTCAATTTCTGTTGCACTAAAATTAAAAAGGCGTACATCAAATTAATCGGATTTTTTCTCCGCTTCCAGTATCTACCATACCGGATCAGAGTACTATTAACAAGGGTTTGCCGGAAGGGCGATTAACGAGAAATAATTTCATGATTTCCCTCGAATTAGGGCAACTAGGCAGGGCCAGGGGCACTCGACTCAGCATAATTAATTACGGACCAATTAGTTGGTTCAATTTATTGTTTCCACGCGTTCGAATCACCTGTGATTCCAACATTCAAATCAAACACCATAAGCCACTTTTGACTATTCTCTCAAGTCACTTACGACAACTATTCGATTATATACATCATTTATATTAGATATTTACATTATAAAAAAAAAATTATAGTATCAAATTAAAGGTTTTAGCTTTCTAATGACAGAGAAAGCCAGGGGAAGGGGGAGTGAGACTAAATTAGTGTAGGGGTAGTAGGAGGAGTGAAGAAAATTGAGGGAAGGATAAGTAAAAGAGATGAGGGGAAATGAGAGACTGAGGAGTTGGAGAAATTGGGAGAGAGGAAGTAAAGTGAAGGAAATAATGGGAAGGGTAGGTGAAGGGATAAAGAGGGAAGGGCGAGTAGAAAAAGTGTGGGAAAATGAGGAGCGGAGTAGTAGGGAAAGTGAGGGGAAATACGCGAGGAGTAGTGAAGAGAAAAGAGAGGATGAGAAGTAGAAGAAGGCTGGTGAGTAATGTAAGAGTGGGAAAATAAAGTGAGGAGAAGTAGAAGAATTTGGGAAAATTAGGAGATAAGAAATACGGGAATTAAGCGAAAATAAGGGAATGGTAAGTGTAGGAAGTGAGGGATAATAGGGGAAATCAGGGAAAGGAAAGTAACAAAGGTCAGTAAAAATAAGCGACGGGAAAGTATGAGAACTGAAGAAACTAGGGAAGACATGAGCAATAGGAAATGAGGGAAAATAAGAAAAGAAGAAGAGGAGGAGTAAAAGAAGTAAATAGAAATGAAGAATGAGGAAGTCACAGGTAATAAGAAAATGGGAAGTAGGAAAAGTAAGGTGAAATTAGGGGATAGGAAATTGCCGAAATGAGGGGCAATAGGGCAGTGAGAACAGGAAATTAGGGGAGCGGAATTGATGGGAAGTGAAGGGAGGAAAAGTATATATGGTGAAAATAAGAAGGGAGTAGGGAAAGTAAGGGGAATGAAGCTAGGAGAAGTGGGGTGCAGAATAAGCGCAGGAAAATAAGGCAAATAAATAATAAATATGTTTTTATCACTAACTAGTAAAAGTGGGAAGTATCAATAAGGAAGTTCAGGGAATAGAGGAGAAATATAGACTGGGGTGGTAGGGGAATGAAAGTGTTATATAGGAAAGTGAGGAAAGAGGAAAGTAGATAGAAAATAGGTTGTGGAAGAGAGGGAAAGCGAAGGTTGAAAAAGTTTGGGAAGTAAATAGAAATGAGGAAGTTGGGGAAAATAAGGGTTTAGGAAGTGAGGGAAGTGAGCTAAATTGAGGGATGGAAAATAGGAGACGTAAGGGGAAATAAGGCAGTTGAAACAGAAAATTATAGAAGAGGAGGTGAGTGAAAATGAAGAAAGGAGATGGATGTGGTGGTAAGAAGAGGGTAAATTAGGGAGAATAAGGGATAATGAGGAGAAGATAAGTGAGAAGAAATATAGGGTGCGGTAGTAGGGGAAGGGGAATGTTATCTAACGTAATGTGGAGAGGGGGGAGTAGATGAGGAATAAGAAAGGCAGGGTAAGCGTAGGTGAAAGTGTTAGGAATGAAAGTAGGGATGGATAGGGGAAGTAGGGAAGAGGATGAGGTGGGAAGAGAAAGTATGGGAGGGGCAGGTTTGGTGAACTTAAATAACGTCTCAATAGGCTACGAAACCCTTTTTTGTAGACGCACGGCATCTACTGTGACTAATTTCTTTCTTCTGATTTTAGATTTGGCTCGTTGGAAGAATTTCGTCACATAGTAGGAAAATTTACAAAGGTAAGATGAACCTTCCGTCAAATAGAGATAATAATATTGTTATCCAAAACTTTATTATGTTCATTATCTTTATTTTTTTTAACTTTTAATAAATAATTTTTTTCTTAAATATCGAATCGCTCCTTTTTCATGCTTAATGACTATCTTTATAAATAAGAACCCTTAATGACCATAATTATTAATTAACCATTTTTTTATTATTCTTTGACACAAGATAAAATTTCACTTTCGCTACATTTTCTCATACGACAAATTTTTATTTATGTACACCCTTTTAGGCAATATATTTTTATAAATACACGTTTCTTTTAACAATTTTAATTTTCCACTAAAAACTAGAAAAATGATAAGCCGTAAAACATTTTAATAATAGGAAAAAGAATTCTGTTAAAAAAGTAGCACATGAGGATCCTGAATATGAATATTTGATTTACAGTCGCTTATCTATTGAATATAAAAAATTTATATTATTCTTAACTTTGTGCAAGCAAATACAATGATCAAAATAATTTTATCACGCAGGAAAATCCATCGATAATGTTTTATATGCCTCTGATTGTTTACGAAAGTAGTCCCTGGATTTAGGTTCATCGCCAGTCCCAAAACTGGCCTAAATCCAAGTTTACCGTAAATTGTACCATCAAATAGAATTACTCACATGGAAATTGTTATTTACTAAATTAATGGTGCAGACAACTCTTAATCTTTGTTAGCAGATAAATAAATATCTGAAATCTGATTTAGTATGGTCAAGGGTATATGAATATAATACTTTTATAATATTAAAGATAATTGCTCAACACGTCAAGAACAGAATTGTTGCCTTTATTATTATAGAATCATTAAAATTTTTTTTCGCTTTAAGAAACAAGTTTGTACAACTAAAAATTTTCATTTTGAAATTGCGATTTACAAAATTTGAGCAAATTCAAAAGAACAAATTGAAGAAAGCCACTAGAAACCTATACAACTAGAAACCACTATACAACCTACCCGGTAGTCCATGTTACAACAGTAAGTGCGATATTTTCGAAAAGTTATCGAGTGGTATTGTTAGAAAGTTTATATTTATTTTTTTGCCCTACTGAAAATTGTTGTACAGGAACCTCGGAGGATACTGGACATATTCCTGGAGCCGATTCTGCACACGAACCTCTGCAGGTAATCCTTACGGTTCCTGCACAGTAATTTGGAGAAGGAAACTGTACATGATCTTGCAAAGAAATATTTATGCAAGTTAACCTTTAAATTATCCTGTACAGGTTCCTCCGCACAGATTAATTTGAGATGCGGGTTCATGTACAGCAACTTGTTCAGGCTCTTATACGTGAACCGACATAAAAACTAATCCGCAATGGCTTTCTGTAAAGGAACCCATAAGCGTTTCTCTACAGGAACCTCCGCCTCAATTTTCTTCAGAAAGAACCTGTACAGGTACCTAAACTCGGACATTCAAAGGTTTCTTGGTCGGTACAGGTTCCATGGCAGAACCATGTACAGTTCCTTTGGCAAATTCCTGCACAGGAACTGCCAAGATTACTTGTGCAGATTCGTGTGCAGCATCGCATCCAGAAACATGTCCAAGATCCTCCGAGCGTCCTGGACAAGATGTTTCACCTGGATAAGCCGAGGGGTTCATTTAGTGACTTCAAGTGATTTCAGTGACTTCAAGTGATTTCAGTGACTTCAAGTAATTTCAGTGACTTCAAGTGATTTTATTGACTTGGTGTGAATTTAAGAAACTTCAGCGAAGATTTACACCAGACATCACGGGTGATCATGCTCGTTTCTGGGACGATATCGACGAATCATATCGTGACGTTGGAATGCTCTTGGCTGTAGTGGATCAGGATGGGGTGTATAATTGCCTATCCTTTTTTCTCTTAACCGATTGGCCTCATTCTCAGCCCAATTAATACCTCGCATTGTTAATCTGGTTTGATTGAGATAATGCGGTTGAGGTTCAGGTCTTACTAGCAGGATAGGTTCACGTACTTCAATCAGGGTAGTATCACATAACTCGTTTATGTCAATAAATCGTATATGGTGCTCAACAGTAAATCCATCATGTATTCCTTGCGATCGAACATCAAAATCTTCAATATTGTTGTCATTCATTTGTTCAAAAAAACTAGCACGCGCTACGACCATAAAAGGATGAATTGCAATGCCAATCCCAAGCAGCTGACCATGTCTTGTAATATGGACAAAGTCAGGAAGGTCAAAGTTAAAATAATATAAGGATTGAGAAAATCCGGGGATTTCATGTGCCCATGGATGTGATGGACTCAGCACTGGAGGAGGTGGGTTCATTCGCTTTTGGCGAATGTGGGGAACTGATGATTCTGAAAGAATGATACAAGTAAATTGATTAGCATCAGTGTTAGGTAAGATCTGTATTTAAGGATAATTTTTAGGACTTAAGTGGGGTGTTTAAGAGGATTTGACACTCAGTAGTGATTTTTGAAGCAAGGGTATTTTTACATTTGTGGGTGATTTTTTGGTCTCGGTAGTACTAGAAAACAAAATTTGACACTAAAGGTCTGTACACGCTCAATAGCACCTACGCAGCTGCGCTGTCACGGTACAGGCTCTGGTAACTCAATGCTTTAGAAGCGGTCGCGTATATTCGACTGTGGCGCCATCTAACAAGCCCGCAGGTTTTTAAGATAAGATAAAAGATGCTTGAGATTATATCCAGATGATTTAATTTAAAAACTTATAAATTGAAAAACTAATAGAAGAAACAAATAGAAATACATAAAGAATTGGTTAGTTAATTATTTATGTATTTCTGTTTGCTTTTTCTATTGGTTTTTCCATTAGAAAAATTGTTTTGAAGAAATAAGAAGTTGATTCATGAATGGTTTAAGGCAGTTTTTATTTGAAACTTGTAATTATCATAGAGATATTACAAATAGAGTAGGCATGCCATAGGCGCGCATGCAAGTGGATGTGTCCGGCCTTTAGAAAGAGAAAGAAAGAATGATTTATGTATTGTTGTCTTTGTCTACTGGCGCATGGGCGTTGATTATATTTCGTGTCAACGTGAATCAAAATACAATCGGATCTTTCCTGCAATAATTTTGCCAAACAAAACTTGTTTCTTGTTTCTTATTATTACTTATACAAACTTACTTATGAAAACTGCGACTTTTATCTCCGGTTATAAGTTCTTTTTTGCAGAGAACACAGTATGTAGGCATATTCAAAAAAAAATGTTCAATAATCTTTAAGTTACCACATTATTAACATTAATTTACAGACGTACAGGTTTGGCTTGGTTTGGCACGCATTTCGTCGTTGTCTGTTGAATCAGCGCTGCATTGAATCAGAGTCACGCATGCGCAGTACTCAATGAAAGAAAGGGATAGAAATACATAAATCATTCTCTTTCTCTTTTTATTCGCAGCACGCCTCCACCTATAGACACGCCTGCTCTATCTGTAATATCTCTATGGTAATTATTTTCACAAACATTGGATCCTAAATTACTTTTATAAATATTGTAGACTTAGTTGTTGCATTGTTTAATTGATAAACGCCGAATTCGTTAAATTTATGAAATAAAATATGGAGGTTTTGCTCCAAAAAATATTTTTTCTCATCTGATTTGGTTCAAAAGTAAGGAAAAGTTTTTCTGACAGCACTGGACACCACAAACAAACACAAGACACTCAAAACATTCGACAGCTGTGGTTTGGTAAACACTAAAGAAGTGAGAGAGATAGATTCAAGTATGGCCCCTGAGCGACGTGAAGGGGGGAACGACCGACAGAGCCATCTAACCAGCCCGCAAAACAGTATCAGAAATATAAGTGACCGCGGTTTCCTATACTAGTGTCCAGAGCCTGTCACGGTGTGCCCACTCTAATGTATTTTGGGGGGGGGGGGGGGACTTATAGATTCTGGCAAAATGCGAGATCCGCGCCACCTAGGGGACGTAGCAAGAACTATTGTCTACAGCAAAGACCTCCCTTCCCTTCTCACCATAATTTTTAGGTTATGTTGACTTTTCTTTCTGAAATAAATACAAGAATAATAATAACAAATAAAACAAACGAAATATTGAACAAAAGAAAATCTATCATCGATCAAATGAAATCAAATGTTTAAGTCTGTTGCAATCGATCTATCATAGAAAGATTCCAACAGACTTTATAATTTGATTGTTCGCTCTAGCAGAACGATTCCAACAGACTTTAACACTTTATTGCATTTGATCGATGATCGATTTTATTTGGTTCCATTTGTAGTTTGTGTTATCGGTGAAAATCCATTGTGAATCCAAGTTCATCACGCAAAAAAAATATAATTCTTGCAGCTACAGTGAACCAGAGCAGATGTGAGCAGACGATAGAACTTCTATCGTCTGCTCAAGTTCATTTCGAATTCTGAAATCACACGAGCGCCACCTAGGGGACGTAGGTTGTTCCGAAAAACCGAATTTCGAATAGAGAGCATGCTACCCCCTCCCATATTTTGTGAGGTTATCGAAAAATAAATTTTCCTCTCAGCCCTGAAAATACCATAAGATTGACATGGGGAATTTTTGGTTTTCGGAAAAAAAGGGATTCAGGTTTTTGGTTTCAAACTTTGCTTGCGCGAGACATTAAGGATTTGTACTAGAGTCTCGAAAGAATAATTTTCACTAAATTACTTTAAATTTCGATGCCCCCTCCCCCCCTCCTTGAGGAGCCCCAAAAAGGCCCCAAAAAACTGAAATTGACAATTTTGCCAACAATTGACACATATTTGCTTAGTTTTTCCCTTTTTTGCTATAAATTATTTTTATTTGTCATTTGTAATGTTTCTAAGTATTTTTAAACTATTTTATAATTTTTTAAATAATTTACTTTTGTTTAATTTTTTTGCACCTAATCATTGAAACGTAGATGTTTTATATCGAATCGAACAATTGGTCATTTTTATGAAGAATGATCTTTGATTCAAGCATTTACTAATTGTTTAAATAATTAAATATGATTTAATTTTAATTTTTTCTCGAAAAGAGGAACATAATTCTAGTTTTTTAAATTTAGATAGCTTTGCGGATATTATTAAATATATACGTCATTTAGATACTAGTACCTCATTTTTTAAATAAATTCTCATTTGTTTAAATTAATTTTATTTGTTTAAAAATTTTTGTTCGAAAATAAATGTTTAAAATTTCTACTTTTCTGTAATTAATGCTTTAATTTGTTATTGTAAAAAGCAACATTTTGTGTTTAAAACATTATCATATTGTTTAATCGATTTATTAAATATTGATGTTACATTTTGATGAAAATTGTGATTCAAAAATCCGATTTTTGTTCTTAATTCAGATAAGTATATCGCTTATCGTTAAATGTTGAAAGATTCAACAAATACCTTAAATAACTAATATTTGTTTATAAAATATTTTACATTGAGCAGGAAAAGTTAATTTTTTTAGTATACAAAAATAAATTGTTTAAAAAATGATTTATTAGCTAAAAAACAACTTTAAAATGTTCCGCACGTTCTGCTGGTAGTGAATTAAATTTTGGACCGGAATAGTTAAATTCATTTTCAAGTTATTTTTTAATAAATAAAAAAATTCTTTTAACCAAACGTTTTTTTAAAATTATTTAAATGAAATATTTTTTCTGGGTAATATTACAGTTCTTATCGGATACAATTAAAGCATGGTATGGAAATTTTTTATTTTTTTCTTCTAACAGCTGATACTATAAGTTACGAAATTGTCTTCTTTGACGTACTAAGCGAGTGAAAAAGAATAAACAGAACTTGTGTAATTAAAAATAATTTAACTGATCAGTTTTGAAAAGTAGAATTACACAAGCAATATGATTTATTTTTAACTTTATATGTACCGTATTTTACATTAATTTTTTTTTATAATTAATACGTGAAACAAAATTTTCATTAATTAATCAGATGTATTTTTATAAACTATGAAAAATAGCTTAGTTAATTAATAAAAAAATTGTAATGTAGAAATCGATTTTTAAAATTCTTGTTACAAAATTATGAAATTGATATCAAGACATAATAAATAATGTAAATTTTATATAGAGTATAATACAAAATTTTTAATTAAACAATAAAAAATGTTTAAAAAAAGAAAAATGTTGAAGTTTTTTGTGCTAAAATGCTTTTCTAGTTGCAAAGTTAATATTTTGGGTTAAACATTGAACTATTTGTTTAAAAATCAATCTAATTTGCTGAAAGTTAAACAGTTTTATAACAAATTATCATTCCAGTCTGATAAGTGAACTTTTTGTAGAAAATTTTTATTTTTAGTTGAGAATTCAACTATTTTGTTGGAATTTTTTTTCCTTCTTGAAAATTTGTCTATTTTGTTGAATTTTTTTTTCGTTGAAAATTTATTCTGAATTAAAAATTAACCTATTGCAGTTGAAGATTCCTAATTTTAGTTGAAAATTCATCTCTATTTTTTAAATATTTAACTAGATTGTTAAATTTGTTGGGGACATAAAAATTAATTTTTTCAAACAAAAGCGGAGTGGAACTCTATCAGGTTTCTTCCCCACCACAGCCAGTTCCAAACCCAGCACAATATGAGAGTTTCACTGTATTTGGCTCAAAATTAATGTAATTTATTAAAAATTTATTGTTTTTTTAGGCTTCAAAATTAAGCTTCTTTCTTAAAAATTCATAATCTTTTTTGAAAATTAAATTATTTGGTTTAAGGTTAATTTATTTTGCGTAAAATTATAAAATTTTGTTCAAAATTATTATTTCGTTTGATAATTCAACTTTTTTGTTAAATAGACTTTTTTTTGGTTCAGGATTCAACTATTGTGTTGAAAAGTTGTCTTTTTTCATTTAAAATGTAACTAATTTGTTGAAAAGTCATTGTTTTTTGGTTTAAAATTAATTGTTTAATTCAGAATTGAACTATTCTAGTTAAAGATTATTAATTTTAGTTTAAAATCCATATCTTTGGTTATAAATCTAATTAGTAAGTTAAAAATTCATTTTGTTTTGTTCAAAATTAATTTTTCAATTAAATATTCTATTTTTGATAGAAAATTGATTTTTTAAATTTAGCAGTTTGGTTAAAAATGCACTTTGTTTTAAGTGAAAATTGAACTGTTTCCTGAAAAATTAATTTTGTAAAAATTCTTTTTCAGTAAAAAATTAATCTTTTTAATTAAAAATTCGACTAGTTTTTCAACATTTTATATATTTTTTCTTTAAAAACTTAATAATTTTTTGAAAAAATATCCTTTTTGATCGATAAGACAACTTTTTGTTAAAAATTTGTCTTGTTGGTTGATGATTCAAATATTTTGTTGAAAATTTGTTTATATTTTTTTTCTGAAAACTTAATGAGATGGGTAAAAATAATTGTTTTTTGTTCGAAAGTGCTCTTTTTAATTAAAAATTTGATAATTTCAGTTTAAAATTGATAATTTTAGTGGAAAATTCATATCTTTGGTTGAAAATTCAACTAGGTTGTGGAAAATACATTTTTTCTGTTTGAAAATTAATTTTTAAATTGAAAATTCAAACATTCTATTTTTTGTAGCAAATTTATATTTTTTAGTTATTATTTCAACAATTTCGTTTACAACGTTTTTTTTTTTTAGTTCAAAATTGAACGATTTCTTAAAAAATGCATGTGTTTGATTGAAAGTGTATCATTTTCGGTTTGAAAATTAATATTCTTGCTTAAAACTCATAGTTTTACTTGAAAATTTAACTATTTTGTTAAAACTTTATCTATTTTGTTAAAAATTAAATTTTTTTTGAAAAAGTACCTTTTTGGTCGATATGTCAGGTTTTTATTAAAAATTCGTCTTTTTGGTTTTGATTTTTTATACTTGAAATTTATTTTTTAACTTAAAATTTAACTATTATATCTTTGGTGGATATTTTTTTATTTCTTTATTTATAAATTTAACTGGTTAGTTCAAATTTTTTCTAATTAAAAATTACACTATTTCGTAGACGTTTTTGTTTTGTAAAAAATTAACCTTCTTAGTTGTAAATTCAATTATTTTTTTAACAAATTTTTCTTTTTTGGCTGAAAATGCAATTATATGACTCAAAATCATTGTTTTTTGTTAGAGAATGAATTTTTGAATTCCAAATTTATTTTTTAATTGAAAGTTTATTTTTAATTAGTAATTTACATTTTAATTGAAAATTTGTTTTTTAATTGAAATTTTAACAAGTACAGTTTAAGTTTCATTAATTTAGTAAAAAAATCATATCTTCGGTTGAAAATCTAACAAGTTTGTCTAAAATTGATTCTTGTTCTTGTTGGAAATTCATTTTTTAACTGAAAATTTAACTATTATATTTTTGGTAGGAAATAGATCTTTTTTATTTGCATATTCAGCTCTTTGGCTGAAAAAGTATTTTTTTCGTTGAAAATTGAACTATTCCATGAAAAATTCGTGTATTTTGTTAAAAATGTTTTTTTTTGTTTAAACTTTGCTAAAAAATTTAGCTGTTTTATTGAAAAATTCATTTTATTTAAATAAATTTTTAAATTGAAAATTTAGTTATTCTGTTTTTGGTGGAAAGTTGATTTTTTTATTTTTAAATTCAACTGCTTGGTTAAAAATATTTTTTCTTAGTTAAAAATTAAACAATTTCGTTAAAACTTTATCTTTTTCGGTAGACAATTAAAAGTGATTTTTATTTAAGACATGCGATATTTTTTCACTTACCATTACTTTCTTCAATTGAAAACACAATTGCAGGTGACAAAAACCCAAAAATTATCGAAAAACTTAAAAAATATATTTTTCTCATTCTGATAAGAAACAAAAGTGAAAAGTTGAGTTTGGAAACTCTAAGTCAACTGAATTGCTAGATTTGATAAAATACTGAATTATCACAGAAAGCAGCTGCCAGTGAAGGAAAAAATAATTCGTCTTTTATGAGGAAATAACCTTGTTAGCAATGCCATAAAACTCAGTAATTCAAAAATCATTTAATTAACATCGTTTTTTTAATCAAAGCAAAATTATTTTTAAACGAGGTAAAACTGGGTTATATTTAAATTTTGTTCCTCCAATCAATTAAAGAAATAATGTTTGAGACTTTTTTTTTTATTTAAAAATAAAAAAAATTTGATTTAAATTAAACACTTGTTATACTTTATAAGACAATATTTATTAACTATTATTAGCGTGATTAATCAGGCGCATTTATTTTTTTGATTTGTCTAAAAAAATCATTTTTAACACTAAATAAAAATTTTTAATAGTTTTTTTTTTATATTTTGTTTGGAAGAAATTTAAAAATATTTTATAAATTTTTGAAAATCTTTCAAAGTTTTAAAATGTTTTTTAACTTTTTAAAACCTCTTAAATTTTCAAATTCAAATTCAAATTTCTACATTATTTTGAAATTTTTAGAAATCTCTTTAATTCTTTAATTTTCTACCATTTTGGTTTGAAATCTTAAAGAATCTGCATTTAACAAAAAATTATTAAATCTTTTCAAATTCAAATGGATTTTTTAGTCTTTTCATATTTTTAAATATTGCTTGAATTTACTCGATTAAAAAAATGATCTTGCCAAATTGAAATGTTTTGCTTTAAAATTTGTTCTTTTAAAAATATTCTGAAAAATCGAAATAAAATTTCCTAACATCTTTCATGTATTTTTTTAGAAAATTTGGTAAAAGCTTAGAAATTTGTTGAAATATTTTAAGGTATTCTCTTGAAATTTATTTTAAAAAAATTATTCTCAAAAATCGAATTTTTAATTTAAAATAATAAAATAAAAAGAAATGTTGAGATAAAGTAGTGAACGCCTCGAACACAAAAATTCTCCTTAATTTTTCTCTAAACCTCATTTGTTCAAAACTTTTTTTTAACTTCATATATTTTTTAAATTATTTTTATTTTAAATTAAAAAAATAATTTGAAAAAACTTGAAACTATGTTTAAAATATTTGATTATTTTATTTTTAATAAATAAATTATATTTCTTGAAAAATAATTTTTTAAATATTCGAAATTTTTCATTTTAATTCTTTATCAAAATTAAAGGAAATAATTGAAAATGTTTTGAAATCCTCATGAAGCTTTTCTTAAAATTTGTTGAAAAAAATAAAAATTATTAAATATTATCCCATTAAATTTATCGTCAAGTTTATACTCATTTTTTAATCTTGGAAAAATTTTTCTTCATAATCTTCTACATTCTGTTAAGAAATATTAGGACATTTTTAACATTCTTTTCTAATGTTCTCTTCAGAATAATTGTTTAAAATAAATAATTATTTATAATTTTCCGTAGAATCTTAAGAGCTTTTTTCTCATTGAAATCCTTCAAAATTAAATTTTCCTACGAATGTTTAAAATTCTTTCGGGTTTTTTCGACACATTTTGAAATTTTTTAAAATAAAATTTAATACTTCAAAATAAAACCTCGACCATTAAAAAGGTTTCCCAGAAATCAGAAGCAATTTAATTTTCTCAGATCCTTAATAATTATTGAAAAGTTTCTAAATTCTTTTTCGATTTCTTTAAAATAAGTTTTTGCCCATATGTAATTTCGTTTTTTTTTATCTTTTTCAAAATTTGAAAAAGTGTACAAATTATTGGCTTTTAGAAAAATCTGCAAATCTACATTTTTCTTTTTTCAAAAGTTTTTTAATTTGTAAACTTATTTTTAAAACTCTTAAATGTGTAAACGAACTTTCTCGAATTTTTTCTAAAGTTTTGAATCTTGTAAAACTGTAAAAATTTTCTTTGAAATTTTCTAAATTCTTTATCAAAATTGCAGGAAATAATTTAAAGGGGTTTAAAAACTTTTTAAATTTTCTCTTAGAATTCGATAAAAAAATAAAAGTAGTTTAGAATTTTCCTATTTATCTTAGAAAATTTTTTTCTGTATTTTAAACCCTTTCAAAATTCTTTGAAAAGTTATACTTTTTTTGGAAGAAATCTTTAAAAAACTCCCAGGAATCTTAAAAGCGTTTTTGTTTAATTTTCTTGAAACCCTTCAAAATTCAGTTTCAATAAGAAATTGAGAATTCTGCAAAATTAAAAAAATGTGTTTTCAATTGTTCCAGTTTTTTCCACATACTATGAAATTTTCAAAACTTAAAATTAATATTTTGAAATAAAACCTACATCTTTTAAAATTTTCTTTTTTTTCTTTTAAAATTATATTGTCGTGAGCCTCTCAAGATTAATAGAAAATGAATAATTCGATTAAATAAAATATTTGGAGATGCGATAGTGGAAAATTAACCATTACTTTGCAAAAATATTTTAATTAGACAAACAAACAAGATTCAGTAAAATTTTTAGCTTTAATTAAACAATGATAAGGTCAGATTGTGAAACTTGATAATAATTGAACAAATTGCGTCTTAACAATTTTAAACCAAGAATTATTTATGAACCTTATGTATTTTACCTTAATTTAATCATTTTGCAAATAGGCAGTGTTTATCTGTACCGAAATTTAAACAGAAACTTTTTTAAACTGTCTTCTTCTAAATCAGTATAAAAATTATTTTATAAAATTTAAAAAGAATCCAGAGTTTGAAAAATGTTCGTCACAAATTTTGAATTGAAACAGAGATTTTTTTATATTCCCTTCTTCTAAATCAGAATAAAAATTCTTTTCTAAAATTCCTGCCATCAAGAAAGTTCAATTTTCAACAAAAAATATTATTTAGGACTTATTAATTATTACTTATTTAGGACCTTTAAATGCTTTGAAAAAATTGTATTTTTAAAAAATAAAATTCGTATATATGTTTTAAACTGCCTCGAATGAAAATTTTTTGTATTGTTTTAAAATCTTTTCAAATATTATCTTAGCATGAATTTCTTCATATAAAGATAAGTTTTCAATTAGAAATGAAATAGCTACTTAATTTAAAAATTAATTTTTAACAGCAAAAAACGAATTTTCTAATAGTCAAACTGAACCTAAAGAATCAATTTTCAACAAAATAGTTGTATTTTCAATAAAAAATATAAGTTTTTCAACCAAAAATGGAAAATTTATCACTTTTATTTTCAGTTTCAAAAACTGGTTAAATTGTGCACTCTAAAAATGAATTTTCAACTAGAATTATGATTTTTCACAAAAAATGGATTTTTTATAAAGAGTTGAACTTTCAACCAGGAAGTTGAATTTTTAAAACAAAAAAGATAAATTTCAACAAAAATTGTAATTGACGATATTTTAACCGAAAAAGATTTTAATTTAAATCAAAATAAGTTAAATACATACAAAATTCGAATTTTAAGAAAAATACTCAAATTTTGAAAGAAAGAAATTAATTTTCAATCGCGAAGATTAATTTCCTACTAAAAAATAATTTTTTTCACCAAATGATTGAATTTAAAAATAAAAAACATAAACTTTTAACTAGGTTTGTAATAGATAAATTTTGAGTTAAAAAATTTATTTTTATATTAAACAGAAACGAATTTTTAACGAAAAAGTTAAAGTTTCAACCAAAGATATGAATCTTCTACCAAAAATAAAAAATTTTAACAAAGTATTTCAACTTTCAACCAAGTTTTTGATTTTTGGAACGAAAAATATGATTTTTTAACAAAATAGTTGCATTTTCAATTAAAATAATTAAATAAAAAAAAAAGTAGTCGAATTTTAACCAAAAGACAAATTTAAACGACAAATAGAAAAAGGGTTAATTTCTTGAAAACAGGATAAGAAGAGATGTTCTTTAAATAGAGAAAAAGAAGGAATGCGAAAGTGATTTTGAAACTTATAAGGTTATTATTGAACTGTATCGTTGCAGGGACATCTTTCGAAAAATCTTATTCAAGGCAAATAATCCGCAAAAAGTTTGCTAAATAATTGCAATTTTCTTTGTAAAAAAAGTAAAATACAAAATCGAAAAACATTTTCAAAATTGAAAGCAGAATTTTGTTGAAAAATAGCGTACGAGGACCCTGAATATGTGTAATTAATTTAGAACACATATTCAGGCATCGGATTTCCACTGCAGTGTTTTATGACCTACAAACTGTCAAGTGTTGACGTGAGAATGGTGAAAACTGTGTTTTTCGTTAAAAATTTATTTAACATTCATAAAATTAAGTGATTTCCTGTTAAAGGGGTGTTAATATAAATATAATATTATAACATAAGTGTTTTATGACCTACAACTGTCGAGTGTTGACGTGAGAATGGTGAAAACTGTGTTTTTCGTTAAGAATTTATTTAATATTTATAAAATTAAGTGATTTGCTGTTAAATAGGTGTTTATATAAATATAATATTATAAAATAAGTGTTTTATGAACTACAACTTTCAAGTGTTGACGTGAGAATGGTGAAAACTGTGTTTATCGTTAAAAATGTATTTAATATTTAAAAAGTTTAGTGACGTCCTGTTAAATAGGTGTTAACATAAATATAATATTATAAAATAAGTGTTTTATGAACTACAACTTTCAAGTGTTGACGTGAGAATGGTGAAAACTGTGTTTTTCGTTAAAAATTTATTTAATATTTAAAAATTTTAGTGACGTCCTGTTAAATAGGTGTTAACATAAATATAATATTATAAAATAAGTGTTTTATGAACTACAACTTTCAAGTGTTGAGGTGAGAATGGTGAAAACTGTGGTTTTCGTTAAGAATTTATTTAATATTTATAAAATTAAGTGATTCGCTGTTAAATAGGTGTTTATATAAATATGATATTATAAAATAAGTGTTTTATGAACTACAACTTTCAAGTGTTGACGTGAGAATGGTGAAAACTGTGTTTTTCGTTAAAAATTATTTAATATTCAAAAAATTAAGTGATTTCATGTTAAATAGGTATTAATATAAATATAATATTATAAAATAAGTGTTTTATGACCTACAACTGTCAAGTGTTGACGTGAGAATGGTGAAAACTGTGTTTTTCGTTAAAAATTTATTTAACATTCATAAAATTAAGTGATTTCCTGTTAAATAACTTCTTTTTATGTCTGGTTATGAAACAGTAAAATGCGCCATTTTGAAAAAAACATGTGCTTCCTACTTCAAGTGTTTTGGACGAGTTTTGTTGCAAGAAAGTGATGTGATTTTGGATGTTATTGTCTTCGAATGGTTTATTGAAGTAAGTGACAGAGTACGTGGACTGATTATTCAATAGGAAGCTCTCATTTTTAATAAATAACTCAACGACCCGTTAAGGTTTTAAGTACGTAAGTAGGAAAAATATTTATTTTAACGTGTAACAGCAAACTTTCTTCTTCATTTTCATCAAATATTTAGTTTCCCCTTGTCGCTGTATTAAAAAAACAATTTTCAAAATATTTTTTGCCACGCAGGAAAGTCTAATGGAAATGGTTCAGACGCCCTGACACTTTACTTCCGGAGTCCCTGGATTTAGGATCATCATCAGTCCCAAACCCGCACTAAATCCAGGTTGAACTGTAAATTGTATCATCAAATAATTTTTTAAATAATTGGTCAACACCTCAAGAACAGAATTGTTTCCTTTATTGTTTAAGAATCATTTACAGTTTAAATTGTCAATTTAACAAATAAAGTTGTAATTAAAAATCTTATTTAGAAGTCACTTAAAGTCGTATTGAAGCAGTATGCAACCAATCAGTAGACTGTATTACAGCAATGAGTGCCAGGTTTTCGATAAGTAATCGGCTAATATTAGTAGACAGTTTAAACTCAGATTTTTCCCAGCTGACAATTCCTGTACAGGAAACTCAGAGGATCCTGAACATGATCCTGGAGACGATTCTGCAGACGAACCTGTGCAGGTAAGCTTGACTTTTTCTTTACAGGAATTTAGCGAAGGAAACTGTACATGATCTTGCAAAGGGATCTTTCGGAAAAATAACCTTTAAATGACCTTGTACAGGTTTCTTCGCACAGAGTGATTTGAAAAACGAGTTCATTTACGGCAGCTTGTCCAGGTTCCTATACATAAAGCTTCATACGTGTTTCCCTTCAGGAACCCGCGCTGCAATTTACTTCGTGAAGAACCTGTACAGGTACCTATCATCGATCATTCAAAGGTTTTTTTGTCGGTACAGGTTCCATTGCAGGATCATGAACAGTTCTCTTCTTCAAATTTCTGAAGAAGATTTGTCAAGAATACCTGTGCAGGTTCGTGTGCAGCATCGCATCCAGGAACATGGCCAGGATTCTCCAAGCATCCTGGACAGGTTGTTTCAGCAATTCGTGTGAATTTAAGTGACTTTAGCGAAGGTGTACATCTGACTTCACGGACTATCAAGCCTTCGTCTTGGGCGATACCGACGAATCATGTGCTCACGCTGGAATGCGTTTGGCTGTAGTGGGTCAGGATGGCGTGAATAATGGCCTATCCTTCTTTGTCTTATCTTAGTGGCCTCATGCTCAGCCCAATAAATACCTCGCATTGTTAATCCAGTTTGTTCGAGATAAAAAGATTCACGTTCGGGTCTTTCTAACAGGATAGGTTCTCGTACTTCAATCAGGGTAGTATCGCATATCTCGTTCACGTCAGCAAATCGTATATTGTGCTCAACAGTAAATCCATCATGTATTCCTTGCGACCGAACAACAAATTCTGCAATATTGTTGTCATTCATGTGTTCAAAAAAACTAGCGCGCGCTACGACCAGAAAAGGATGAACTGCAATGCCAATCCCAAGCATCTGACCATGTCTTGTAATATGGACTAAGTCAGGAAGGTCAAAGTTAAAATCGTATAAGGATTGAGGAAATCCGGGGATTTCAGGTGCCCATGGATGTGATGGACCCAGTACTGGAGGGGCTGTGTTCATTCGCTTTTGGCGATTATGGGGAACTGATGATTCTGCAAGAATGATACAAGTAAATTTATTAGCATCAGTGTTAGGTAAGATCTGTATTTAAGGATAATTTTTATTCGCACACTAGTGCGAATTCGCACCAAAAGTTTTTTTCATTTTGTTGGCATTTTCACCAACACAGCTGCAGCGGATCCCTAAACTTATATATATATTCATTTAATACCTACTATCTTAAACCTCACACGGTACACTAGTGCGAATTCGTACCCATAGTTTTTATTTTATTGGCATTTTCGTAAACACCGCTGCAGCGGATCCCTAAACTTATATACATATTCATTCAGTACCTACTATCTGAAACCTCACACGGTACACTAGTGCGAATTCGCACCTAAAGTTTTTGTTTTATTGGCATTTTCGTAAACACCGCTGCAGCGGATCCCTAAACTTATATACATATTCATTCAATACCTACTATCTTTAACCTCACACGGTACACTAGTGCGAATTCGCACCCAAAGTTTTTATTTTATTGGCATTTTCGTAAACACCGCTGCAGCGGAACCCTATACTTCTATAAATATTCATTTAATACCTCCCCGCCTAAGTTCAAATTCCCTTTACTTAGTTCTCTGCGGCTTTAAAAATCACCATTGAGTGTCAAATCCTTTTATCCACCCCACCCAAATCCTGAAAATTATCCCTAAATGATCGAACGTGTACAGCCCCTAATGGGTGAATTTTGGCCTGGGGAGAACTGGGCAGGAGGGTTTTCCTTAGTAGTGATTTTTGGGTCTAGGTGTCTATGTTTTTCAATCCAATTTAAAAAATTGCGAAATTCATTCTTTAATTAAGTTTTTTTGTACTTAAAAAAAATATTTCAAATTTTTTCTAAAATTTTCAAGGTATGATATCGACACAAAATGATTTAAGATAAACTTGATTTTTTGGCAGAGTTTAGAACGATTTCGTTGAAAAAAAAAATTTTTTAATTTAAATTTTGAACTTCTCGGATTATTGAATGATTTCTAAACTTAAACTTCTTTTCAAAACAACGTTTGAAAAATTTCTTTAAAAAATTGAAAAATAAACTGTTTTAAAAATATTTCTATAGCCACCATCTTGGATGTTTTCAAAATTTAGAATTTTGCTGTCAGTGAATTTATTTTTTGATCTGAATAGTTAAATTTTCAAGTACGGAAATTAATATTTAACCAAAAAAATGGTCTGATATGCATTTAATGTTCTAATAAAAAAAATTTATTTATCTTGAATAATAAAATTCTTTGAATCAGAAAAAAATGGAGTCAAAGAAAAATATTACTTGTCTCTCAGTCAGAGAACAGTTTATTTTGATTCGAAGAAATAATTTTTTTCCGGAGAAAATATTTTATCCATTTAAAATTATTTTTATAATTTTTAAGTTATTTTAATTACTAAAAAAAGTCTTTGAAAGAAACGATTTTTTTTATATTTGAAAGAACTATCTTTTCTCGGTAATATCATAGTTCTTATCGTAAAAAATTAAATTACGAAATGGCTTGTTTTTTTTTTTGACGTACAAAGAGATTGAGAAAAAATAAACAGAGTTTGTTTAATCAAAAATAAATCTGCTGTAAATTTAAAAAGTATGACTAATAGCTCAATTAATTAATGACATAAATGTAATTTAGAAATCGATTTATTAACTCTTGTTACAAAATTTCGAAATTAATATCAAGGTATAATAAATTAGGTGAAATTTATATAGTGTTAAAAAATTTATATTTTTTGTTAAAGGTTCAACTTTTTGTTTGACAATCAATCTAATTTGCTGAAAGTTAAACTGTTTTGTTAAAAAGTATAATTTTTTGATAAGTCAACTTTTTCGTTGAAATTTTTTTATTTTACGAAACGGTTCAACTATTTTTTTGAGAATTTGTCTTTTTTAATTGAAAATTGGACTATTTTGTTCAAAATTTATTCCTAATTGAAAATTGACCTATTTCAGTTAAAAATTAATAATTTTATATATGCACAGATGTTGTGGTTTTGGCCAGGTGATATTAATTTAATTTTTTTAGTCTACTAGCCCTAAAAAATCTTTATTAAGTTTTTTAATAACCGGTAGACAAAAGGAACTTGAGATCAATTTATTTAATTTATAATTTTAGTTTAAAATTAATCTTTTTTGTTGTAGGAATATTTAAGTCCCTTATTAAATTTGTTTAGGGCGTAGAAAATTAATTTTATTAAATGGAAATTCTTAATGGAAACTATTCTATTTTTTGTTAAAAATTTATCTTTTACAATTGAAAATTCAACTATGTGGCTGAAAATTCATGCATTTTGTTGAATTTTTTTTTGGATTTAAAAATTAATTTTCTTCCCTAAAAATGCACGATTTTGGTTGAAAATTCTATTATTTGAATTAAAATTCATCTATTTTGTAAAAAAAATAATATCATTTTAAAAAATTTGGACTGAAAATGGGACTTATTTGGTTCAGAAATAATTTTTTGTTTGTTTGAAAATGTATTTTTTATTTAAAATTGTAATAAATGTATCTAAGATTCATAATTTTAGTTAAAAAACCATATCTTTTGTTGAAAACCTAAGTAGTTCGTTGGAAATTAATTTTTTTATTAAAAATTTAACTATTCTAATTCCGATAGAATTTTCTTTTTTTGTAAATTCTGATGTATGGTTAAAGACGGTTTTGTTGAAAATTCCTGTTTGGTTCATAATTCAACTATTTTTTATTAATTACTTTTTTCCTTTTGCTGAAAATGCAACTATATAGCTAAAAGACCTTGTTTTTTATTTGAAAATGTATTTTTAATTAAAAATTATTTTTTCATTCAAAGAATTTTTTTATTAAAAAATTAACAGTTTCATTTGAAGTTTTATAATTTTATATGAAAATAAATGTCTTCAATTGAACATTTAAGTAGTTTGTGCTGGAAAAAGAATTTTTTTATAATTAGTTATTTAACTGAAAATTTGACCATTCTAATTTTGGTGGGAAATTGATATTTTTTCTTATAAATTCAACTGTTTAGTTAAAAAAAAAAATTAATTTGAAATTGGAAGAAAATTAATTTTGTTGTTTAAAAATTAAATTATTTGGTTGAAATTTAATCCAGTTGATTCAAGAGTAAACAATTAAGTGAAAAACTATCCTTTTTGCTTAATTAGTGAACTTTTTTCTTGAAAATTTATTTCGTTAGGAATTCGTGTATTTTGTTGAATTTTTTTTTTAATATTCGGTCTAAAAATAATCTTCTTGGTTACAAATTCAATTATTTTGTTAAAAATGTGTTCTATTTAGCTGAAAATTTAACTGTTTTGCTAAAAATCATTATTTTATGTTCCAAAATATATTTTTAAACTAAAAATTTATTTTCAATTAAAAATATAACAAGTCTAGTTGTAGATACATAATTTTAGTTAAAAATTTATATATTTGGATAAAAATTTAACTAGTGTTCTAAAAATTAAATTTGTTTATAATTCATTTATTAATTAAAAATTTAGCTATTCTTTTTTTAGTATAAAGTTGATCTTAATTTGTACATCTAACCATTTGGCTTATTAAAATTTATATATTTTTTAGTTAAAAGTTGAAATAAGTCGTTGAAAACTCATATTTTTTGGTAGGAAATTAAAAATGATTTTTCTTTAAGAAAAACGATATTATTTCACTCACCATTAATTTCCTCAAATGACGACACAATTTCAGGTAAAAAACATCCAAAAAGTATCAAAAAACTTGAAAAAGGTATTTTTTTCATTTTTATAATAAAAAAATTAAAAATTTTGATTTGGAAATTCGAAGTCTACTGAATTGCTGTTTCTGATAAGATACTGTGTTATCACAGAAAATAACTAATGGTGAAGGAAAAAAGAATCCGCCTTTTATGAGCAAATAATCATATTTGTGATGCTGTAAACTGTAATGTGATTCAAAAATGATTTATCAAACATAATTTTTTTATCAAAGTGAAAATATCTTTAAACCAGGTTAAACTTTGTTGGATTTTAGATGAGGACATTTTTTTCCATCGGTAAATTAAAGAAATAAGTTGTTTGATAATTTTTGTTTCATTTTAAAATAAAAAAGTCTGATTGAAATTAAATACTGACTATAACTTTAGAAATAAATGATTAATTATTATTAATATTATTAATCTCACACGTAAAGTTTTTCGATTTGACAGGAAAAATATTTTTTAAACAAAATAAAAATGTCGATTAATTTTTTATTGGTAAATAAATAAAATAAATTAATGAAAACACGAGTTTTAAAAATCTTGGAAAAAATTCGAGTTCGTTGAAAAGGTATATTTAGGACTTTCCAAAGTTTGGAAGAAATTTAAAAATATGTTATAAATTTCTGGAAATCTCTCAAAATTTTAAAATATTTTTAATCACTTTAGAAAAGCTTCAATTCCTAAATGCATTTCTTAAACTTATTCCATTTTTCCTGAAATTAAAAAAAATTAATTTAATTACTTTAAAATCTTCTATTTTATTTTTTATTAATTTTTGTAAATAATTTGAAATATTTTAAAATCTTTTTCAATTCCTGTTGAAAATCCCCGAATTTACACAATTAATTTAAAGAAAAAAATTATACTATGTACTTATTAAAATTAGAGTAATCAATTATTTTTATCAAACATTTTTTTTAATGCCTGAAGTTTAAAAAAAATTATTTTTTGAATAAGAAATAAGAATAACTGAAAAAATGAATTTCAATATTAAAATTTTTGCTTGAAAATGTGCGTAGTACTTCAAAAAAATTACAAGAAACGTTCTCAAAAATCGAATTTGTAATTTAAAAAGAAACTTTAAAAAGTTTCCAGATAATTTTTCATCCAGAAATATATTTTTTCAATTATTCCTATTTTAAATTCAAACAATAATTTTTTAAACTTTAAACTGTGATAAAATATTTGAGTACTGTATTTTTAATATAGAAATAATGTTTATAACAAATTTTCTAATTGTTTAAATTTGGGAATTTTCTACTTGTGAAATTTTTTATTTCGAAAATTTTCTGTAGAGTGTTTTATTATTTAATAATTTTCAAATTCGGTATTATTATAAACTGTTCGGGAATTTTTTCATTCGAAAATTTTGTTACTCATTACGTTTTTTGTCAATTTTGCGATCTTAAAAAACTGCAAAAATTTGCTTCCAAATCTTCGTAATTCTTTATTAAAATTGTAGACAACATTTTTAAAATAAATTTTCAAAAATCTAAATTAAAAAATTTTTTTTGTTACATTTTTAAAATTTTATAATTTAATAAAATTAAAAAAATGTTATTAATATTTCTTAAGCTTATTCAAATTGTTTCCTGCGAAATTAAAAATTAATATTTTAAAATAAAACCTAGAACATCAAAAAATGTTACCAGAAATCTTCAACAATTTAATGTCCTCAAATCTTTCAAAATGATTAAAAAGTTTCTCAGTTTTTTTCGATTTCTTTCAAATGATTTTTTGCCCATAATTTTATTTTTCTGACCACTTACAACATTTGAAACAGATTAAATATTATAGTGTGACACCAATATCTGAAAATCTACATTTTTTCTTTTTTTATAAATTTTTTAAAATTATTTTTGAAATTCACAAATGTCTCTTAAACTTACTTGATTTTTTTCTAAAGGTGTGTAATATTGCGAAACTGCAAAAATATGCTTTGAAATCTTTTAAATTCATTATCATAATTCTAGGAAAAAATTTAAACTTTTTAAAAATGTTTTTCAATTTTCTCTTAGAATCCGTAGAAAAAATGAAAATATTTCGAAATTTTCCTATGAATCTTAAAAACATTTTTCCGTTATTTTGAAACCTTTGAAAATTCTTGAAAAGTTTCTATATTTTTTAAAAATATTTTTGCAAAATCCTACATTTTTAAAAAAAGTTTTTCATTTTGTTCAAGTTTTTAAGTACTTTTAAATCTTTTAAAAAATGAATAAATATTTCCTAAACTTATTTAAATTATTTCTCAAATTTTCTAATCTTCAAAAAATAATAACTTTTAAAAAATTTTGGTTTAAAATCTTCTACATTCTTTTTCGAAATATTAGGAAATAATTTGAAATTTTTTCTTATGTGTTCTTAAAATTAATTTTTCGAAATAAAAAACCATTTGAAATTTTTGCAGGATACTCAAGAGAATTTTTATTCTCTTAAATCTCTTGAAAATTCAGTTTTAATAAAACAAATTAAAAAATGTTTCTTAAATTGTTCCGGAAAGTAAGCAACTAAAATTAATAAAAAATTACTAATTCGATTAAATGAAATAATATATTTCGTGATTAGAAAGTTGACAACCTACCATTATTTTGTGAAAATATATTAATTAAATAAAATTTAATAAAATTAAATATTACTGAGAAACGTAAAAAATAGACAAGTTTAATAGAAAACAAGATTGAATAAAATTGTTAGCTTTATTGAAAAAATAATAAGGCCAGATTGTGAAACTTGATAACGATTTTATAAATTGCGTCTTAAAAATGGAAAGCCAAGAATTATTTATGAACCAATTCGATTTCACCTTACTTTAATCACTTTGCAAATAAGCAGTATTTATTTGCACCAAAATTAACACAGATATTTTTTCAAATTTATTTTTTTGAATCAGAATTAAAATTATTTTATAAAATTTTCTATTTTATTTTAAAAATAATCTAAAATTAAAAAAAAAAAGTCTTAACAAAATTGACTTTTTTTAATTCGTTGAAATCATTTTAAGTTTATAAATTTTTGTATCTTTTCGGAAATCTTTAGTATTATTTTTAAATTTTGTTGAATATTCTCTTCAAATTAATTTTTCAAGATAAAGAATTACTATTTTGATAAATATTTTCAAAATATATTTAAATGATTAGAATTTTCCTAAAACTTTGAAAAAAATAATTACTTAATAACTTCCAGATTATTTTTTCGACAATTTTGTAAATCTTGAAAAAAATTAAAACCTTTTTAAATCTATTTTTAAAATAAATTTTGTGAAATAAAAAATTATTAAAAATTTTCCCGGAAATCACTAAAAAAAAATGTTGTATTCCTAAAATTTTTTAAAACTCTTAAAAAGGTCTCAAGTTTTTTCTTTAAATCTCCAAAAACTTAAATTTTAAAAAATTTGTTTAAATCATTCTAGGTTTGAAATTATTTTTCTATCTTTTAAAAACTTTGGAAATCTTTTGTAATGTTCCATAGTCTCGTTAAATGTTCTATTCCAATTGATATTTAATATAAGGAATAAATTTTAATGTATATTTTTCAAATTTTAAATTATTTTTGAATTTTTTTAAAAACTTCTACATATGTATTCTTTAATTATTTGAATTATTTAAAAAATGTTGTAATGTTGCAAAATGAAAAAAAGTTTACTTTAAGACCTTCGACATTCTTTTTCATAATTTTCAAATATCATTGGAAATGTTTTAAAACCTTTTAAAATCTTTTTCTGAATTTAATTTGATGAAATAAAAAATTGATTTAAATTTTCTCTAAACTCTGAAAAAAAAATTCAAAATTTCACTTCAAAATCTTTAAAAATCTACATTTTTTCAGAAATGTGTTAAAATTTTTTTCAATTTCAAAACATTTTTTATTCTTTGCAAAGCTTCTAAGCCTTTGGTATATCTTTTGAAATAATTAAAAGTTTGTTAAATATTTTCGAAATTTTTAGATAATGAAAATAATTTTTTACTTCAAAAATCTGAATTTATAACCAAGAAGTTACCAAGATGACTTTTCAAATAAGAAAATTATTTTTCTACCAAAAGTAATTAATTGAAAAAAAATTTCAACAACATAGTTGAATCTCTAAATAAAAAAGATCAATTTTCAACTACAAATCAATAACTTTCAAATAACAAAAAAAAGTGTAACAAATTATTTTTATTTTTAAATAATTTTGAATTTTGAATTTTGAATTTTAAATTAAGCAGTTGCTATTTTAATTTAAAAACAAGATTGAATTTCTACTGAAAGAGATGAATTTGTAAACCAAAAAAAAAGGAATTTTTAACAAAAATCTCAAATTTTCAACAAGAAAATATTATTTTTCAAAATGTTTTATTTTTACCACAAAAAGATTGAATATTTCTCAAGAAAGATGAATTTTCTATAAAATCGTTAAATTTTTTGACCAGAAAATATAAGTTAAAAAAAGTTAATTTTCAACCGAATTGACGAATTTTCCACTAAAATATTTTTTTCCTAAATTTAAAATCTTCAACATAAAAACTTACTTTTTAAAAAAATAGTTAAACTCCTAATCAAGTAGATAAATTTTTATAATCTTTAAAAAACTTCAAAAATTTTTTCTAAATCTTGAGAGTCTTCAGAAATTGTTTCTGAATCTTCCGGATTCATTTTTGACAGTCTTGAATATCTTTTGTAATATTTTAAAATCATAATTTTGTTTCAATATCTTCACAAATGTACCATTTGTTTTAATTTCTTCTTATTTTTCAAAATTAAAAAAATTAAATCTTTAAAATATTCTGCAAAATTGAAAAGATTCCTTTAAATCTTTAGTTTCATTTTTGATCTTTCTTTTCATTCTTTCTTTGAAAACTCATAAAAAAGCTTCTAAATTTGTTGTCTGAGATCTTCGAAAAATCTACATTTAAAAAAATATAATTATTTTCCTATCCTTTCAAAACTTCTAAATATCTCTAAAACTTATTCGATTAAAAAAAAATTAATCTTGAAAATTGAAGAATTTTGATTTAAATTCTTCTACATTCTTTTCTGAAATTTTAGGAAATTATTTGGAATGTTTTTAAAACTTTGTATATATTTTCTTTAAATTATTGTAATAAAAATATTCAAAGCTTTAAAGCTTCAAAATTGTGTATCAAAATCTTTAAAGATCTACATTTTGTTTGAAATTTGTTGAAATCTTTTCAAATTACAATTATTCTGAAAACTTTTCAAATTTAAAATGATGTTTGAATTTTTTATAAACTTCTAAAAATTTAAAATGTCTTTTAAAATCATTTAAAATTTTCAAAAATTTAAAAATAATTTAAGATAAAATTTGAAGAATATAAAGCAATAGCGTTGGTAAATGAAATGTGAACAAATTTTAAAAAAGATGAATTTTCTACCAAGAAAATTAATTGTCTACCAAAAAAGACAAATTTTCAATTAAAAAAAAAAACATTAATTTTCGACAAATTTGTTTAATTCATGAGCCAAAAAGACGAATTATCTATAAAATGGTTGAATCTTCAACACAAAAATATTATATTTTAACTCAAATGATGAATCATCAACTAAAATTTTTTTTTAAGTGGTGTAACTTTGAATATAGTATTGGATTTTTCAACCAAAATAGGGCATTTTGAAACCAAAGAGATGAATTTCAACTAAAATAATACAATCTCAAACAAAACCTTAATTTTCAATTAAATAAATTAAACACATGAACCAGAAGATTATTCCTTAATCAATAAGATTAATTTTCTCAAAATTAAATAGTTAAATTTTCAACGAAAGAAATGAATCAACAACTGAAAAAATATTTGTTAACAAACCAATTTAAATTAAAACCAAATATTCGAATTTTTGACTGAAAAAGATTAATTCTCAACAAAATAATTGAATTTTCAAGATAATAATTTAATTTTCAACCAAATAGTAAAATTTTGAACCAAAAATATAATAATAGACTTTTCAATGAAAAATATTTGGTTTTTCTTATTCCGTTCTATTTTTTACAATATAGTTGAATTAAAAAAATGTGAATTTTGAAGAAAAAGTTAATTTTTAATAATTAAATTGAAGAACAAAATCGTTTTAACTTTTATTTTTTAGTGATTCGGAGAGTTAAAAATATTTAGCGTAAGAAATTGATTTGACCCCTCCCCCCCCTTTTTTATGAGACAGCATAGAAAAATCATTGACAGAAAAAATCCTCAAACTAGTTTTTAAACGGAATTTTGAGTAAAAGCGGTTTTTCAAAACTGCTGATAGTGTGATAAAGCCCATTGTGCCAAAGATTATTTATGAGCCGGAAATGTATGAATATATAGTGGCATGTGTGAGTCGCTGGTCGTAAGTTTTCATGAAAACATAAAGTTTAAAGTTTAAAGTCGGTAACAAACTAACAACGCTGAGGTCAAACGTCACACTGAGTTACGGCTTAGAAACTCGAAAGTTCCAAGCTTTAGTTCCACATTCCGTATAAGAGAGAAGCCGAGCTTGAGAAATTCGAATGCCCTCTTTCAAGTCTAAACTCTGACCATAATTATACAATTCCGTCCCTTCCCGGTGAATAAATAAAAGCGATCAGCTTATCCAACCCGAGGGTAAATTTCACTAAATCTCCTCTTCAACTTTGCAACAAAATAACTACACTACAACTGATAAATTTTCTGAGAGAAGAAGCTTCCTAGTTTAAATCTTCCCCTCCATACATTGCCTACCCTACTTCTTCTCGTTTCCCCTACTTTTACTCCCCTACTTTAGATTCCTTCGTTTCCTTAACTATCCCTTTCATACACTATTCTTCACCCGCGCTGCACTGCTATTACTTCCCTCATTTGTCTTCCTCTCTTCCCATCATTTTCTCTACATATTCTTCCCTTATTTCCCGTCGTCTCTGATACTCCCCCATCCCTCATTTCCCCGCACTACCCTTATTTCTCTTTCCACTCTTTCCTTAGTTTAAACTGATTACCAAACTTCTCCCATCCTCTCCTCTACTTCTCTACTCCTTCTATAACTCCTCACATGCAACTATCCCAGTATACCTCCCCTTAATTTTCTCTTTGCCCAATTCTTCCTCCAATACTCTCCTTTACTTCCCATGCTATCTCTCTCACTCTCACTTAGTACCCTGCACTATCCTACTGTTCTACCTCTCAGTGCCTCCCATTTTTTAAAATTATTTTCTCTACATCTCCTGTCCTATTTCCAGTCGTTTCTCATTCTTCCTTACACCTCGTGTTCCCTCATTTACACTAATTATCCTATTTTCCCCCTTATTCCTCTTACTAACATGCTCCTTCCATTATTCTTTTGTTACCACTTCTCATGGTAATACCTCAAACTTCCCCTTTCCCATAACTTATTTCTGCTGTACTTTCCCTGGCTTCCTCTAATATCCTCCTTCCCCTCTCCTAAAGAGTCGCAATACCATACTGACCATTTTCTTTCTTTCTTCCCTTTTTGCTAATCATTTCCTTTACATCCCCGCTTCTTACTTTCTTCCCTCTCTTCCCATAATTTAGTCTACATCCTTTCTCCTATTTCCTGTTGTTTTCAAAACTCTTCTAACCCTCGTTCTCCCGCGACACTCTTTTTCTCCACCCTCCCATAATTCCTCACTTTCTTCCTCTCCTCCACTTACCCGCACTGCCCTACTATACCTCAACTCACTTCCTTCTCTGTCTCTCTTTCCATTATTTCCTCTACATCCTCTTCCCTCACTTTGCTCCCTCTCTTCCAATTATTTCTTCTGCATACCCTCCCCCCATTTCTCGCGGTTTGCATTCTTCCCCATACTAACTTTGTTTCTTTCCCCTCATTTTCCCTCATTTATTCTAATGACCCTACTTCTCATTTCCTCATTTTTCCTCATCGTTCTTACATCCACTCACCTCCCTCCCCTCGTTGCCCATTATACTACTAACTTCTTCATGCCTTATTCTTCCTCACTTCTTTTATTCCCTCTGCTTTTATTTCCACTACTTTGCCTCCTGGAGAGAAAGCTGAGAAACCCTAAAAAGTGACTTTTTTATTCATCGTACAGCGGATAAGTTTTCACTGATATTGAAGTAAGCTTTTAAAAAAGAAAATGATACAATTGGAAAAAGTATTGTCGAGCCCGAGTTTTTATTTAACTTCTTAATTTCTGAGAGTTTCACATTCCCAACAAGAA
This sequence comes from Belonocnema kinseyi, assembly GCF_010883055.1. NCBI lineage: Eukaryota > Metazoa > Arthropoda > Insecta > Hymenoptera > Cynipidae > Belonocnema > Belonocnema kinseyi. Next base: position 2,539,573 of record NC_046666.1, on the reverse strand, counting down.
ACTCTTCTAATTTTGGTCGGGTTTCCATCTGTCCCACTTTTTTCTGACAGTAGAAGTAGAGGAAACAAAGGGAGAGTGGAAGAAACTGAATGGAATGATAGGAGTGGCGTGAGGGAAAGGAAAGTAAGTTAGTCACGTAAGGGAAGTGGGAGGGGAAGTGACTGATAAAAAATTAGGGGACCTGATGGGAGCAGAAGTGATATTAGTGGAGGGGAAGTATAAGAAGGAAACAGAAAAGTGAGGTGAGCGCAAATAGGTAGGCGAGAGGAATTTATAATGAGTATTAATAAGGGGGAGTATGGATGGGTAAAGATGTAGGGAGGAATTACGGCGCTTGTGAATATTTTCAGAGGAGGGAAGTCGAAGAAGTAGGGAAAGTAAATAGAGAAGATTGGGAGGAGTAAAAAGGAATGAATTAAGTAAAGTTATGGAAGTGGAAGTGAGGCGGTGAGGTAAGGAAGCGGCAAGAGAAGTGAAGAGTAAGAACGAAGAGGACGTAATGGGAGTAGAAGATATAGTAGGGGAGAAAGAGTAAGAGGAAGAATGTAAAGATTTTAGGGAATAATGCAGATGCAAGGAAGAGAAAGTATAAAAGTATAAATGTAGGGGAGTATAGTCGGGGCGGTGGGGATGTAGTAAGGGATTAGAAGGCTTATGAATAATCGTAGGAGAAGGATAATAGGCAATGAGGGGTATTAGGGTATGAGAAGTGAGGGGATAATGTGCAAGGAAGGGGAAATGAGGGAAGTGACGAGGAGCGACATGTAAAGGATATTCTGCAATCTGATTTTAAATAAAAAATTTAAATAAACCATTTCTAAGGTTTAATTCGCTTTCTTCAGTGTCAATCCCTTCAACTTGTTACTTCATGATAATTTAAACAAGATTCATAATTAGTTATTAAATTTCGTGACTTTTTCTATACAAGTTTTATAAACAAATGAGTTATGGGAATATTTTTGATACAACAATTTGTTTGTAAGTCAAATAGAAAAACGACAATTTTTTAATTACATTTGTTTATTTATAAAAAAAACCGAATAAAAAATGAATTTAAAAAGTGTTTACCACTTGAACTAAATATTTTTCCCTCAGGGTTTGCAAATGCTGACACTTGTATGAAACATCAAAGCACATTCCAAGTTTCATGAATATTTCATGAAATTTCTCACGCAAATTTTTTCTGCCAATTTATCTACGGGTTTTTGCCTGAAATTTACATCTCTGAATATTTTATAAAAAAGCTTGGTATATTGAAATTAAATGATTATTCAAAATTGAAATAAAGATTTCAGAATGCTGGTTTAATAGAATTCTGAAAAAGTTGAGTATTGATCAAATCTAACTAGTGACTTATTTAATAGTTTATTCTGATGTTGTTAGACATCAAATACAAGAAATTTGTGAATTAAAATACGAGAACCTTACCTTTAAATAAATATTATAATCGATTTATTTTGATTACTTTCTAAACTAATATATTATTTTATTTTATCGTTAAAAAATTGATTTTCTTTATCAAAAAAATTATGTATTTGGTTTATTAGCATTGCGATTTCTTATGTGAAATATCCATTGAACAAGTTTTGGGTATGACTGGCTCCCATCCGCGTTCAACCAAGAAAGGTGCTGCTTAACTTAGACGTTCTACTGGGAAGCGTTTAACATTTTCATATATCCAGACGGACAATTCCATTTGAATTTAAATTAAAAACCCTGATCTCTGAATAACATTCAGTTAACTGAACTCAAACATTTTTTTGTAGTATTATTACAGTATTATTAAATCTTTCTAAAAAAATTATATTGTTATAAAGGTTATTAGTTATTATTATTTATTTATTATTTACTCTATGAAATCTTCCCATAACTTCCCAATCCTGAATACCTCGTAATTTTTTGTACTTATCTTCTTCTCATTTCACCTTACTTCCACTACTCCAACTCCCTTTATTTCCTCTCACTTTCCTTACGTCCTTTCCCCTCATGTCCCTTTACTTTCATTACTTTGCGTCTCCTCCTTTCCCCTAATTTCTCCTTATTTCCACTTCTTCATTTTCTCTCACTGCCACTAATTCTCTTCTCTTCATTTCTCCTCATTTCTACTACTCTCCCTTTTTTAATTTCCCCTCACTTCCCCTTCACCCCTCCCCTTGTGCCACCTTACTTGCTCCAATTTCCTCTCCTCATTTTCCCATCACTTCTCCCATTTTCCATTCCTTCATATACCCTCACTTCTCCTACTTCTCTTGCTCTCATTTCGCCACAGTTACACTAATGCGTTTCCCCTCATTTCTGCTTATTTCCACTGCGATCCTTCCCTTCATGCCCCCTTACTTCCACTTCTTTCCCTTTTCTCCTTTCTCCTTATTTCTCCTTATTTCCATCCATTCATTTCTCCTAATTTTCACTAATTTTCTTCTCTTCATTTCGGCTCATTTCCACTACTCCTCATTCCTTAATTTAACCTCACTTCCCTTACTTCCCTAATTTTTCTTATTTTTTCTTGCTTCCCCTACTCCCCCTCCCCTCGTTTTCCCTTACCTTTCTAAGGCAATAAAAGATAATTTTTCAACAAGGTAAGTTTAAAAATCACTAGGTTTTTTTTTCTTATTGATTTTTTCTATCTTTTTCACACTCCTTCATTTTGTAAGACTTTTTATCGTGGAACTAAGTATTATTCCTTAATTAACCACAAATAAAAAACAATTATTTTCCCTTAAAAATGTGAAAAAAATGAATTCCCTTAATTAAGCAAACGACCACTATACAATCGTTTTAAATAAAAAATATTACAAAGTTCCTCGTTTAAAGAAAAGTTCAATTATATCTGACTTTATCAATACTTTGGCAATCATTTTTTATTGTAAATAAAATATTATTCTAAGAGAACCAAAATGTAAATTTTTGGTTTTGGAAATGTAATAATTTCGGTAATTTGGAATTTCTGAATTTTTAAAATATTGTTAATTTTCACTTGCGGAATGTTTCAATTTCGTTTTTAAAAATTTTATTTATCTTCACTAATTTTAAATTTCTGAAAGTTTAATTTTTGCCGTGCTTTGAAATTCAAACTCAACAAATTTAATAAATGATATTTAAACATTTTTAATCATAGATTTTACCAAAACCTAAAAAATGATTTTTTTTCCATTTTCCGAAAATTCTGATTTGACCAAGAACTTTTTTGATAGTTTAATTTTATTTTCTTTCATTAAAAGAAAATTTGTTTGAGTCAAGGAAAAATTATATTTACTCTCAGTAAAAGAAAAGTTTCTTTAATTTAAAAAAATATTTTCCTCGTCTCTCTATTTTAGATTTAAACAATTAAAAACATTATGTGTTTCAATCAAATTTTTTTCTATAGTGTGAAAAATATTTACCTGAAGAAAATTATTTATTTAATTTCTTTGCCTAATTTCTTTGAGTTAAAAGAATATTAAAGAAATTATTTCTTTAAAAAAAATAGGAAGTACGAAATACTCTAAGATCAGATACATTTTCTTTCGTTTGAATTAAACAATTCTAAACGTATGATTTAATGAAAAATAAATGGAAATTATTTATGACATATCTATTTATTTAATGTTTTTATGATTTTTAATAATGATTACTGAATAAAATAAATCTTCATTTTTAATTTGAACTAAGGGTATTTCTTTATGTTAATATATAATAACATTTATATGCCAAGTAAAATAATAAAAATTGAGTAACAAATATTAATTTATAAACACTAATAAATTCTTCATTATGCAACTAGACATGTTTTTGTCATCCTTGATAAATATTTTTGCTTTGCATTGACGTTTCAAATGCCTGCTTTTGGGCTAGAAGATCGTGAGTAATAATTAGGGAAGTCCTGGGGTAAAGCTAATTATAAATTAAATTATTCTATTTTTATAATTTGCATGCTGACGTCCGTTTATTGAGCTAGGTCATCGGTCCACTTTGGAACTCATCGCATGAACTTATTTTAAATTGGGACCTGACAATCAATTCATTATCACAGCTGATAAAGGTCTTAAGATACAGCTATTAATTATTTAAATTTTATATACTTGTAACAATTAATGTGCGCAAACAATTATTATTCATATTATTAATTAATAATTACTTTAAAATTGTTATATTATATAATTAACTTTATAAAGACATATTTATTATTAATATTTTCATCATTAGATTACAATAATAATATATTTAAATATTTAACTTTTAAATATAATTTTACTAAGGAAATTCAGTGATTGTAGTAGATTAATCCCAAATCACCCCCTCCCTCCTAAGCCCCTCTCACAGCTTTTCAATCTTATTCCCTCACCCCTCTCACACTTTCCTCCCATCTTTCAGAACACTACTCACCCCATCTCTCTCCTACATCTCCCTTACCCTACTACTTCACCCACCACTCCCAATTTTCCCTCCCCTATTCTGCCTCCTACTATTCCCTTCCTCTCCCGTAAGTAGCAACCCCTCTTTTCCTCTCCTACTTCTCCTCCATTCAAGTAGATTGATCCCAAATATTATCCTCCTCCTTGAAGTCCCGCCTCTCTCCACTTCTTTCTATTCGATCTGGTCCTATCTAATCGCCCCCTCCGTTCCCACGATCCACGTTTCCCAATTTTGTTCCACTACTACCCCTCACACCCAACTTGAACCCTTCACTCTTATCCCCTCACCCCTTTTACACTTTGCTCTCACCTTTTAGAACACTCCCAATTCCATCTGTTTCCTACAACTTCCTTACCCTACTACTCCACCCGCCACTTCCAATTTTTCCTCCCCCATTCTGCCTCTTACTACTTTCTTCCTCTCCCGTAGGTAACAACCCCTCTTTCCCTCTCCTACTTCCCCTCCATTCAAGTAGGTTGATTCCAAAAATAATCCTCCTTCTTAAAATCCCGCCTCTCTCTCCACTTCTTTTTATCCTTACCGATCCTTCGTTTTCTTATCGTTCCTTTCCCTTCTTTACTCCCTGTTTCCCCATCCCACCCTTACTTCCACAACCTAACCACCCCTTTCATGCCCACTACTCCTTCTTAATATCTATTTCGTTTTTAAACTATTACTATCTAACCCCTCTTCCGCTTCCCTCCCACCCCTTAGATAACCTCTTACCTCACCGATAACCTCCCACTCCACCACTTCCTTACTTTTCCCTTATGCCACGGCTCCACCCTCCACTCTCCATATGCACTCCCTATTTCCTCTCTCCTACAGTACCATTTCCCTTCCCTTTCCCTCTTATACTTCTTCCGCCCTTTTTTTCTCTCACAATTCCTCTTAATTTACCAAACCACCCCTCCCATGGTCACTACTCCCATCACTTATCTTCCTACCCGTGGCTATAAAACTTTAAAAACTAAATCAAATTTTTTTATTTTCATTTATTAAATTTTGTATAAAATGTGAAACTATTTTCCACTTCTCTTTTCTGATTGTACAAAAGACACAGAGCCAGATTCGAGTCTAAGGCAGCCCTAGGCCATCCCTAGTGTTTTTTTTATAATAAAAAAAGGCTGCCCTCGGACACCCAAAAAATTGCCGCCCTTTTTCAGTATTAATTACTAGTTTCTTCGACTGCAAAGTTGACACGTTAAAAAAAAAAGAAAATACGAGTGGAAATAGATATGCTCTGTAATAATGATAAAAAATAGACCACCCAACAATTAGCCGCCCTTTTACAATTTTCGTTACTAGTTTGTTTCTGTCACTGAGTTAATAAGCGAAGGAAAGACAATACGAGTGAAAAACAGACATGTTCTGTAATAATGCAAAAGTTTGAGGACGCCCTAGGCTACCTACAAATTTACCGCCCTTTTTCAATTTTAAATAATAGTTTTCATCGAATGGAGATAAGAGAAGCAGAATATGATAATACGAGTGGAAATAAATGTGTTTTATAATAATAAAAATAGGCCACCCTAGACCACTTAATAATTTGTCGCCCTTCTTCAATTTATAATTATAGATTTTCTCTGTTATAAACACGATAAGCGAATAAAAAGACAATACGAGCGAAAACAGACGTTTTCTGTAATAGTAAAGAAAATTTAGGACACCCTAGGTAGGCCACCCAAAAATTTTCCACCCTTTGTCAATTATCATTAATTATTTTTTCCGATTGCAGAGTTGACAAGCAGAATAAGATAATGCGAGGGAAAATAAATGTGTTCTGTAATAATAAAAATAGGTCGCCCTAGGCCACTTAATAATTTGTCGCCCTTCCTCAATTTCCAAATCCTAAGTTTGATATATTACAGAGTTTATGAGCGAATGAAGGGACAATATGAGTGAAAAAAGACGTTTTCTGTAATAATAGAAAAGATTAAGGCCGCCCTAGGCCACTCGAAAATTTGCCGCCCTTTTTAAATTTTCATAACTAGTTTTTATCGTTTGAAGAATTCAAAAGCAGAATATGTTAATACGAGTGGAAATAAATATGTTTTGTAATAATAAAAAATAGGCCACCCTAGGCCACTCAACAATTTGGCGCCCTTTTTTAATTTTTATCACTGGGTTTTCTCTATTGAAGAATTGATAAGGGAATAAATAAAATACACGAGTTAA
>NC_046666.1:2526112-2532900 GCF_010883055.1 Belonocnema kinseyi | reverse complement strand
CCTTTTTTAATTTTTATCACTGGGTTTTCTCTATTGAAGAATTGATAAGGGAATGAATAAAATATACGAGTTAAAACAGACGTATTCTATAATAATAAACAAGAAATTAGGCCGCCATAGGCCACCCGAAAATTAGCCGCCCTTTTTCAATTTGCATTATTAGTTTTTTCGACTGTATAGAGTTGATCAGTAGAATAAGATAATACGAGTGGAAATAAATATGTTTTGTAATAATAAAAAATAGGCCACCCTAGGCCAATCAACAATTTGGCGCCCTTTTTTAATTTTTATCACTGGGGTTTCTCTATTGAAGAATTGATAAGGGAATAAATAAAATACACGAGTTAAAACAGACGTATTCTATAATAATAAATAAAAAATTAGGCCGCCATAGGCCACCCGAAAATTAGCCGCCCTTTTTCAATTTGCATTATTAGTTTTTTCGCCTGTATAGAGTTGATCAGTAGAATAAGATAATACGAGTGGAAATAAATATGTTTTGTAATAATAAAAAATAGGCCGCCCTAGGCCACTCAACAATTTGGCGCCCTTTTTTAATTTTTATCACTGGGTTTTCTCTATTGAAGAATTGATAAGGGAATGAATAAAATATACGAGTTAAAACAGACGTATTCTATAATAATAAACAAAAAAATAGGCTGCCATAGGCCACCCGAAAATTAGCCGCCCTTTTTCAATTTGCATTATTAGTTTTTTCGACTGTATAGAGTTGATCAGTAGAATAAGATAATACGAGTGGAAATAAATATGTTTTGTAATAATAAAAAATAGGACACCCTAGGCCACTCAACAATTTGGCGCCCTTTTTTAATTTTTATCACTGGGTTTTCTCTATTGAAGAATTGATAAGGGAATGAATAAAATATACGAGTTAAAACAGACGTATTCTATAATAATAAACAAAAAATTAGGCCACCCTAGGACACCTGAAAATTTGCCAACTATTTTCAATTGTCAATAATAGTTTTTTTGACTTTAGAGTTGACAAGCAGAATAAAATGATAAGAGTGAAAATAAATATGTTTTTTGATAATAAAATATAGGTCATCCTAGGCCAATAAACAATTTGGCGCACTTTTTCGAATTTCATCACTAGCTTTTCTCAAATACAGAGTTTATAGGCCAAAAAAAAGATAATATCATTAAAAGTAGACGTGTTCCGTAATAATATGAAAATAAGCCACCCTAGGCCACCTGAAAATTTGCCACCCTCTTTCAATTTTGAATAATAGTTTTTTCGACTTTAGAGTTGACAAGCAGAATAAGATAACACGAGTGAAAATAAATACATTTTGTAACAATAAAAAAATAGGCCAACCTAGGCCAATTAATAATTTGGCGCCTTTTTTAAATTTCATCACTAGGTTTTCTCTTTGAAGAATTGATAAGCGAATAAGAAGACTATACGAGTGAAAACAGACGTATTCTCTAATAATACAGAAATAGGCCGCCTTAGGCCACCTGAAAATTTTCCACCCTTTTTCAATTTTAAAAAATAGTTTTTTCGACTGTAGAGTTAATTAGTAGAATAAGATAATACGAGTGGATATAAATATGTTTTTTAATAATATAAACTAGGACATCCTAGGCCACTCAATAATTTCGCGCCCTTTTTTTAATTTTCATCACTAGTTTTTCTATATCACACAGTTGATTGGCCAACAAAAAGACAATGCAACTGAAAATAGACGTGTTCAGTAATAATAAAAAAATAGGCCGCCCTAGGCCACCGGAATATCGGGCACCTTTTTTCAATTGTCAATAATAGCTTCTTCGACTTTAGATTCAACAAGCAGAATAAGACAATACGAGTAAAAATAAATATGTTTTGTAATAATAAAGAATAGGCCATCCTAGGCCAATAAAAAATTTGGCGCCCTTTTTCCATTTCCATCACTGGGTTTTCTCTATTGTAATAAATATTTTATTATCTATTGTAGTCTATTGTAATAAATAAAATATATGAGTGAAACAGACGTGTTCTCTAATAATACAGAAATAGGCCGCCCTAGGCCACCTGAAAATTTGCCACCTTTTTTCAATTTTCAATAATAGTTTTTTCGACTTTAGAGTTGACAAGCAGAATAAGATAACACGAGTGAAAATAAGTATGTTTTGTATTAATAAAAAATAGGCCAACCTAGGCCCATTAACAATTTGGCGCCATTTTGGAATTTCATCACTAGGTTTTTTCTGTTGAAGAATTGATAAGCGAATAAGAAGACTATACGAGTGAAAACCGACGTGTTCTCTAATAATACAGAAATAGGCCGCCCTAGGCCACCTGAAAATTTGCCACCTTTTTTCAATTTTGAATAATAGTTTTTTCGACTTTAGAGTTGACAAGCAGAATAAGATAACACGAGTGAAAATAAGTATGTTTTGTATTAATAAAAAATAGGCCAACCTAGGCCCATTAACAATTTGGCGCCATTTTTGAATTTCATCACTAGGTTTTTTCTGTTGAAGAATTGATAAGCGAATAAAAAGACTCTACGAGTGAAAACCGACGTGTTCTCTAATAATACAGAAATAGGCCGCCCTAGGCCACCTGAAAATTTGCCACCTTTTTTCAATTTTCAATAATAGTTTTTTCGACTTTAGAGTTGACAAGCAGTATAAGATAACACGAGTGAAAATAAGTATGTTTTGTATTAATAAAAAATAGGCCAACCTAGGCCCATTAACAATTTGGCGCCTTTTTTTAATTTCATCACTAGGTTTTTTCTGTTGAAGAATTGATAAGCGAATAAAAAGACTCTACGAGTGAAAACAGACGTATTCTATAATAATAAACAAAAAATTAGGCCGCCCTAGGCCACCAAAAATTTTCCGCCTTTTTAAATTCTTATACCTGGTTTTTTTCTCGATTGCAGTTAACAATGAAAAATGAACAATAAAAATAAAAACAGACGTTTTCTATAATAATAAAAAAATTTAGGCCACCCAAAAATTAGCCGCTCTTTTTCAATTTTCATTATTATTTTTTTTTTCGATTGCATCGATTCGTGGTTCATTCGCTTGTTTTCTTTCGGAAAAAGTAGACATGCTTGGCAGCAATCGAGTTTAGAAGAGGAAATAATTTGTAATTAACGTCAAGCGAGAAACGAGGGTGCCTTAAGGCGCGCCTCTTTGGAGACAACCTGGTCGTAGATCATGATTCACCTTAAGTATCTCAGGTGATGTACCTAAAGTACAAAGTGCATACCAATGCCGTTTATAATATAAATAATAAATTTTTTAAACATAGAAAAGTTCCTTGGTTTATTTTATATTAATTAATTATTGTTATTATTTTAATTTTACTCAGAGAATTCATTTTTCCATTTTTTTCGCAATATACGTAGAAATAATTCTTATTTTCCACTTTGAAACAATTAATGTTGTAAATGTTAATATTCTGAACAAATTTAATAAACAAATGCATATTTTAGTCTTTTCTTGCTATAAAACCTTTGTTCTTTTCACAAAATTGATTCCAAATTTGTCGAAAATAAATAATATTTAGGATGTTGTAATCATTGATAAAAATTTTTAATTGTTTAAATAAATACAATAAACAAATTCAGATTTTCCTCAGTTTTCAACTGGTCGATTTTTTAAAGATGGAATCAATTTTAAATTACTTAAAAAATTTTTTTATAATACTTTATTAATGGAAAATAATTTTTTGTCTTATAAACAATTTCATAGAAAAATCCAAAATTCGCTTACTTGTCAAAAAATTGACCTAGTATTTTTTAAAAGTGAAATTAAGGCCTTTGTCTCTGAAAGGACGTTATTTATTAGAAGAATTTATCAATTTAAAATTATTTGGAAAAATTCTTCTCTTGTGATACTTTATTTAAGTACAATAATTTTTTATTTTGTAAACAATTTTATAAACAAATTCTCATATTGTCTACTTTTCAACAAATTTATTTGAAGTTTTTTTTTACAAAATCGACTGATAATAACTCAGAAAGGATTTTATTTATTAAAAGAATTTGTCAGGTGACAATATTGGTTAATTATTTCAATAAATTTTTTAAACAAATACAGATTTTCGAACGGATTATTTCCTTCAACTAAATCAATTTAAATTCCTGGAAAGAATAATTCTTATATAATTCTTTAGAAAACCGACAATAATTGTTTATTTATTTATTGGTATTTTAATTGCTTAGAATATCTTTTTTAAGTAAATATGCTTTACAATATTTAATAAATTATAACAATTTAAATATTTATAAACAATGAAGATAAACAAAATTTTAAATTTTGGCACTTTCGCATAGAACGAAATGTTTTTTGTCCTAAAAATGTGTACAATTTTTGCTCAAAAGACTTTTAGACACAGCACTGTTTAAACAGTTAACAATAACGATTCCTATAAACAATTATTGTGATAGAATATTGAAATTTGATATTTTGTAGTATTGGATTTCTGATAATTGCCTGAATTGATAAACATATTTCTAAAAATTATAAATATTTTATATTTGATAAATAATAATAGTTTGAATTTTTATAAACAAATAGAATAAACAAGTGCAACATTTTTGCACTTTCATGTAGAAAAAAATTGTTTTCTGTGATAAAATAAATTGAAACAGAATTGAGCGTGTAAGTTAGTCTCAAATGTTAATAAAAATTTATTAATTATTATGTTTATAAACAATTAAGCATGGATAATAATTATAAAATCTTAAATTTTTTATTGGTCTCTTATTTGTTGCAAAATGCTTATATTTTATCAAACATTGCCATAAATTTGTTTCTAGGTTGACAAAATTTAATTTTTTTAACTTGTTTGTTAAAAAAAGTTTTAATTTGTTGAATAAGCATTTTACTTGTATATAAAATTTATTAATATAAATAACAGATTTTGCCACCTGTCCAATTCCCTAAATAAATTAGGCATTTTCTGATTAACATCATATATTTGTTAACAAGTAGTCAAAATGTTAATTTGTTTATTATATTTGAAAAGTAATTTTACATTCCTTTCCTTGAAAAAAAAAAAGAAATCTTCAGGTTAACTTTTCGCGAAAATTGATATTTGTTTGTCAAACTTATTTAAACCTTCAAATTTTTTTATTTAATATTAAAGAATCGTTCATATTAGTTACTTTCGACCATTTATTAATTAATATTACTTAAAGAACGAAGACTTTACAACGATAAATGGCTAAACTATATATTTGTTTATTAAATTTGTTTATAACATTGAAAATAACTTTGTATTTAAAAAACATTATTTCTAAGGAGTGTCTTTACTGATTTCATAATTTTTCTGTTGATATGATTAGTTGAAAATAAATGAGATTGTTTATTTTTGTAAAAATGTTTACTTGTCAACTTTATTGTTGGATAAAAAAAAAATAAAAATAAAAAAAAATATTTAAAGTAAACTTTTTTTTCCATTTCCTTTTCACTATTTCCACTTTTCTCTCTTGTTAACTCATTCTTCTGGTTCCGTTTCCCGCAGAAACTATCACTATTAATAGTCAGAAAATGAGTGGATAATTTTTACTTATTAATAAATTGTTTAAACAAATACTTTGTTAAATCGTTATAACTATTACTTCACAATAACTGGAAAATTTTTTTAAAAAATTGAAAATTTCAGAAAAAAGGCATTACTCGAAGAAAAGATAGTTATAAACAATAATCGCTTGTTTAAACAAATACTTTCTAACTTACTTTACATTAACTAAAAAGTTTTAAAAAAGTTGAAAATTTCAGAAAAAACGCATTGCTTTAAAAAAAGATAGTTATAAACAATAATGAATTGTTTAAACAAATACTTTGTTAAACTTTTATAACTATTACTTCACGCTGAGCGAAAAGTATAAAAAAAGTTGAAAATTTCAGAAAAAACTGCGACACTCTGAGAGAAGATAGTTATAAACAATAATAAATTGTTCAAACAAATATTTTGTTAACTTTGATTATTTAATACACCACTCCAAGTGAAATGTTAGAAGATTGAAAATATTAAAAAATGCCACTTTCTAGCATTAAACTAAGGGAATTTTGTGATAAATAATAATAAATTGTTGTAGCAATAATATTTGATAAATTAAATTATTTATTAGGACATTCTAAATGAAAATTTGAAAAATTGAAAAAAGTGACTTTCTAGCTCTATTTTAGAAGAACATTCTTATAAATAATAATAAATTGCTTTTACAATAATTTTTGTTAAATCTAATTATTTATTATCCTATTCTAAGCGAAAAGTTGCAAAATTTGAAAATTTCAGAAAAAAACAACAGAAAGTAGTGATAAGCAATAATAAATTGTTTTAGCAAATATTTTGTTAACTTTGATTATTTGTTGCAACACTCCGAGTGAAAATTTAAAAGATTGAGAATATAAAAAAAACACTACTTTCTAAAGTTATACTAAGGGAATTTTGTAATAAATAATAATAAATTGTTTTCAAAATAATATTTGCTAAATTAAATTACTTATTAGGCCATTCTAAATGAAAATTTAAAAGATTGAGAATATAAAAATCGCAACTTTATAACGTTATACTAAGGGAATTTTTTAATAAATAATAATAAATTGTTTTCAAAATAATATTTGCTAAATTAAATTATTTATTAGGACATTCTAAATGAAAATTTGAAAAATTGAAAAAAGTGACTTTCTAGCTCTATTTTAGAAGAACATTGTTATAAATAATAATAAATTGCTTTTACAATAATTTTTGTTAAATCTAATTATTTATTATCCTATTCTAAGCGAAAAGTTGCAAAATTTGAAAATTTCAGAAA
>NC_046666.1:2509719-2526012 GCF_010883055.1 Belonocnema kinseyi | reverse complement strand
TGAGAATATAAAAAAAACACTACTTTCTAAAGTTATACTAAGGGAATTTTGTAATAAATAATAATAAATTGTTTTCAAAATAATATTTGCTAAATTAAATTATTTATTAGGACATTCTAAATGAAAATTTGAAAAATTGAAAAAAGTGACTTTATAGCTCTATTTTAGGAGAACATTGTTATAAATAATAATAAATTGCTTTTAAAATAATTTTGGTTCAATTTAATTATTTATTACCATATTCTAAGCAAAAACTTGAAATATTCAGAAAAAAATGCGACGCTCTACCCATATTCTAAAAGAACATTGTTATGAATAATATCAAATTGTTATAACAATTGAATATTGTCAAACGTCATTAATTATAATTTCAATTTAAGTAAAAACATTATGCTAAGAAAATATTATTTTAAATAATTCTAAATTGTTTCAACAATTAATTTTGTTTATTTAAAATATTTGTTACATAATTATAAGTGAAAAATTAAAAAAAAAATGGAACTCAAAAAAAAAATCCGCAACTTTTGATCATTATTTGAAGAAAATATTGTTATAAATAATAATATATAATAATTAATTGTGTGAATAATCAGATTTGTTGACTTTGAATAATTATTACCTCACATTAAGTGAAAAATTAAAAAAGGTTCAAGATATAAAAAAAATCCATAAACTTGTTAATATTATTTAAAGAAAATATTGTGTATAGTAATCAATTATTTAAGCAATCAGTTTTGTTTGCTTTAAATAATTAATAAATTATTATAAGTGAAATCTGAAAAGTTAAAAAATTGTTGGAACTTTCAGAAAAATCTGCAAGTTTCGAGCTTTATTTTACGAGAATATTACTATAAATAATAATCAATTGTTTAAATAAATATTTTATTTACTTTCATTATTCAATCCATCACTCTGAGTGAAAATTTTTAAAAAGATTAAATTTTTTCAAACCGTATCTTTCTCGTATTACCTATACTGAAAGAATATTATTATAAATAAAACTAAATTGTTTCAACAAATAATTTTTCAAGTATTATTATTTTAAGAAAACATTGTTATATATAATAATAAATTGTTTAAACAGTTAATTCGTTAACTTTTATTAATTATCACCTCAATGTTAATACTAAATTGTAAAAAAAATTGAAAAAGGGTTTTGCTACTACTATTCTAAAATGATATTGTTATATATAATAATAAATTATTCAAACAATTATTGGTGTTAACTGTAACTATTACCTCTTTTTAACTCAAAAGTTCAAAATAAAACTTTATAATAAACCCCTACTTTCTACCTCTTTTCTAAGAAAATATTGTTATAAATAATATTAAATTGTTTAAACAATTATTTTTGTCAACTTTGATTGATTACTTTCTGTCAGTGGAAAGTTGAAGAACTTCAAAATTTCACAAAAAAGTGCGTTTCAATCACCATTCTAGGAAAATTGCTTTAAATAATAACAAATTATTTAAATAAGTCTTGTAAATAATTAGTTTTCAAAAGAACGTATTTCCTTCTTATTGGCTGTATGAATTATTGTTCCTAGCCATTTTCTCTTAGATAGAGATAAAAATTCGCTTTTTTTTCTCAATTTTTTTTCTTAATTTTTACTTTTCCAGCACAGCGAGGGCATAATTGATTAAAGTTAAGAAAATAATTGCTTAAAAAATGAATTATTGTTGATAACAATTTTATCTTAGAATAATGTCAGAAAGTTAAATTTTTTTTAATTCCCAAGTTTTTTCCAATTTTTTACTCAGAATGAAGTAACAATTAATAAATTTAAAAAAAAGAATTGTTTAAACAATCTATTATTATTTATAACAATATTTTTTTAGAATAATGCTACAATGTTGTGTTTTTTTTCTCTCAAATTTTCAAGTTTTGGTCAAATTTTCATATAGAGCGAGTAAAATTTAGTTAGAGTGAAATTAATATTTAATAAAAAATTAATTAATGTTAATAATGATTATTCGAAACCATTTATTATCGTTACTAACTATCGTTTCTTAGAGTAATGTTAGAAAGTTGTAGTTTTTTATGAAATTCTTAACTTTTTTGTAATTTCCAGTTCAAGTAAGGTAATAATTAATCCAATTTTAAAAATTGTTTATTTAAACAATCGCTAATTATTAATAACTATGTTTTCTTATTGTTAGAGTAATATTAGAAAGATGTGTTCATTTCTGAAATTTACAACGTTTGTTCACCTTTTCACGCAGAGTTAGGTAAGTGTGAAAGAAAGTTGAAAAAATGATTGTTTAAACAATTTATTATTATTTATAGCAATATACTCCCATAAAAAGAATAGAAAGTTGTGATTTATTATTCTTCATAAATATCTTTTCTTAGTGTAATGCCATAAAATTCTGTTTTTTTTTTCCTGAAATTTCCAACTTTTTACAACTTTTTAGTGAGAGTAAGGTAATAATTATTGCAATTTACAAAAATATTTGTTTAAACAAGTTCGCCTTATTTATAAATATATTTTCATATAATAATGTTAGAAAGTTGCAATTTTTTAAGCTTCCAACCATTTTACAAGTTTTCAGTTAAAGAGAGGTAATAAATAATAAAATTAAGCAGTATATTTATTTAAACAAATTATTATTGTTTATCAATATATTTTTTTAAAGCAATACTAGAAAATTGTGGCTTTTTCTTAGATTTACAAGTTCTGGTCAACTTTTTAGTTAGAGTAGAGTAATAAATAATGGAAATAGAAAAGCATTTGTTTAAACAATTTATTATTGCTTATATATGTCTTACTGTCTACTAATGCTAGAAAGTTGCACTTTTTTTCTTAAATGTTTAACTTTTCTTTGACTTGCAATAAAAAAATGCTATAAATGAAATAATTCTGAATGTGAGGCAAATGAATAAAAATAAATAATGCTCCCTTAACACAAGTTATAAGCGAAGTGCGTTTTTAAATTTTATTCGAGGAAGGAAACGTTTATAAAGTGAAGTGGTAAATTTTGTCTAAAATTATCGCTTTGTCTCGGACCCACCAGGCAGACTCATTTCATATAGTGCGTCTACTATATAACTTTAAAGTCCATTTCATAATACGAGGTGACACTTCACCATAAATAAACTTTACTGTTCTCCGGCGAACCAACGTTAATTCTAGTTCACTCAAAAGATTATCGATAAAATATTTAATTATTTAGTATTAAATTTATTTGAACAGAAAAAAGAAAAAAATTTATTTCCTAAAACACTTTCAATTTTCTCAATCTGGGATTAAAAAATTCCATATTTAATTTTTCCTAATGATTATATGAAATAATAATTCATACATGTATGGTAATTAAATCTACCTAGTAATTTGCACACTTTCCGAGACACTCAAGTCCTCAGAACAAGTGACAAAAGCATTCTGCATAGAATTTATTCGACAGACTAGATTCATTTTACATAATTAAAAAACTTGTGTAGTTGACATTTCAAAAAAACATAATTGAAATTGAAAAGGCGCTTCTTAAAAATTGTTTTTTCATTTTTCTTTTCATTCCCTTTTTTCTCGTTTTCCCTTTTCATTTTTCCTTTCTCTTCCCTTTTCATTTGTTCTTTTCCTTAACACTTCCCCCCTAACCCTTTCCTATAAACAGTTCCCTTTAACCTGCCCCTCTCCAATTTTTCTTATTAATTTTTCTTTTTTCTATTTTACTTTTCCTTTGACATTATTCTTTTTCCTTTTGCCTTATTCTATCCTTTCCTTTTAAACCTTTCCATTAACTTTTCTTCTCTTTAGTACCTTTGATATTTTTTCTCCCCTTAACTCATTCCCTTAACCCTTTTCTAACCCTCTCTCTAAACCCTCTCCATCTCCCCTTTTTAATTTTCCCCCTTTCATCTTTCCTTTCCCTTAACACGTCTCCTAAACCTCACCCTTCTTAGATTGTTCTTATTACTTTTTCCTTTTGCAATTTCCTTTCCCTTTGATTTTATTATTTCCTTTTTCTCTTCCCTGTTTCCTTTTTCTATCCTTTCCTTTAACGCTTATCCCTTTCAACTATTGTCATTAATCCTCTCCTCTCTACTCCTTCGGATTACTTTGATCTTTACCTTAACACTTTACCTTAACCCTCTCCATCTCCACTTTTTCCTATTCCAATCCTCTTTTTTTATTAAACGCTCTCCATTTTCTATTTCTCTTTCGCTTTCATTTGGTCTTTCCCTTAACCCTCTCTTTAAAACCTTCTCTATCTTCCCTCTTTTATTTTCCTTTCCCTTTTTTTCTGGTTACCCCTTCCTATTTTTACTTTCACTTCCTCCTTCATTTCCTTTCAACTATTTCCATTGACCCTCTCCATCTCTACTTTTTCGGATTAATTTTATCTTTCCCTTAACACTCTCCCTCAAACCTGTCCTTCTTTTCTTTTTTCTTTTTCTCTCCAGTTCTTCTTAATAATTTCCGGTTGTCGATTCTCTTAACCCATTCCCTTAATCGTTTCCTAAATAATTTCCTTTAACCCTTTTCTTTTCTACTCCTCTCCCTTTTTTCCTATTACTTTCCCTTTTTTCTTATTACATTTCCTTTTCTATTTCCATTTTTCCTCTTTCCCTTCCGCTTTTTATTTATTTTTCCATTTCTCTTTTCTTTTCCCTTTAAATTTTTCCTTTTCACCGCTCTCCCTTTACCTCTCTCTTTCCACTTAACCCTTATCTTTACACATTTCCCTTAACCCTGCCCCTCTTCGATTTTTTTAGTATTTTCTTTTGCCATTTCCTCTCCATTTGAATTTATTATTTTCCCTTTTGTTGTTCTCTTCCTTTTTCTGTCGTTTCCTTTTAACCATTTCCATTGACCCTCTTTATCTCTACTTTTTCAGATTAATTTTATCTTTCATTTAACACTCTCTCTTAAACCTGTGCTTCTTTTCTATTTCCTTTTTCTTTTCAGTTTTTCTCTTTAATAATTCCGAGTTTTCGTTTCGCTTAAGCCATTCCCTTAAGCCTTTCCTAAATAATTTCCTTCAACCCTTTTCTTTTCTAGCCCTCTCACCTTTTCCCTATTACTTTTCTTTTTTGAGCATTAAACTTCCCTTTCCTTTCTCTTTTATCTCTTCACCCTTTTACATTTTCCCTTTTTCCCCTCTCCGTTTCCCTTAACCTTTACACTTATACCTTTTCATTAAACATTCCCCTCTCTCTATCCTTTCACTTGGCCCTTAACCCTTCCACTTAACCATTTTCCTCAACCCTCTCCTTCTCTACTTTTTCTGATTTCTTTTCCCTTTCCTTTAATCATCTCCCTTCCCGCTCTCCTTCTTCCGTTTTTCCTATTTCTATCCTTTGCTTCTCTTTAATACTTACCATGTTCTCTTTCCCTTAACCCATTCCCTAAACTCTTTTCTAAATTAATTCTCTCAAGCTTTTTCTTTTCGTTGCCTCTCACCTTCTCATTATTACTTTTCCCTTTTTCTTATTATTATTCCTTTTTAATTTTTTTTCCTCTGGCCCTTCCAATTTTCCTTTATTTTTCCATTCAATTTCCCCCTTTTTCTATTCCCTCCTTTACATTTGCGCTTAAATTCTCCCTCTCCATTTCCCTTATACATTCTCCTCAACCCTTTTATTTAAACTATTCCCTTTACCCTGCCCTTCTCCGATTTTTCTTATTACCTTTTTCTATCCTAGTTTTCCTTCCCCTTTCACTTTATTTTTTTCCCTTTTTCTTTTCTCTTCCCCTTCCCCCTTTCCTATCCTTTTACTTGACCCTTAACCCTTCCACTGAACCATTTTCCTCAACCATCTTTTTCTTTACTTTTTCATATTAATTTTCCCATTCCCTTAACCCTTTTGTCTTGTTCTCTATTTCTCTAGCCTTCTTATTATGTTTCTTTTTCAATTTCCTTTCTTCATTTTTTGCTTTCCTTTTTCCTGAATTTTTTCCTCTTATTTCCTATATCTCTCCCTTTCCTTTAACCCTTTTTTCAAAAAAATTTCTTAACCCAGTCTCTCTCCGATTTTTCTTATAACTTTATTTTTTCTCTTCCCATTTTTCTTGCGCATTGCTGTTTTTCTTCCCGTTTTCCTTTCACTTTTACACTTTTTCTTATCCTTTTCTCATTTTCTCTTTTACTCTTGATCCCCCTTCCATTCTCTCTTTCGGCGCACTCTCTATTTTTTCATTACTTTTCCCCGTTTTTTTATCGCTTTTCCCTTCCCTATTAAATCAGGCTCTTACTTTCCAAGTCGGTTTCATTCAATTGTGTCAGATCTCGACCCTCGCAAAATTAATTTTATGCTGAATTTAAAGCGACTTCAATTAAGGAACAGAAGAAGTCTCAGTCTTCAAATCTCCAGATTTTGATATTTTTAAATGTCATAAATAAGGATGGAATCGTTTGCGTGCAATTAGTGTTTACTTAATTATCTTGCCAAAATTTAAATTTCAATTAAATTGAACTTCCATCAACCTTCCAGATGAGCTCAAGAATAAAAGATTTATGACGTGATTTTCTGTCGCAAATTGAAGGTGAAAGGGTAAAAATTGGAGGAGAAGAAAAAGGAAAAGTTAAAAGGAAAGTTCGTGAAATGGAGTCCCAGTGGAAATTCGAGGCGTTGCTCTCGTAGAAATTTGATCAAAATGTAGGTGTATTCTTCCACTTTATTTTATTTAAAAAAATAGGATTGGCGTCGACTCTGCAATCCGACTCGTTTGCTAGTTTGCAATCCGACTCGTGATTTGCTAGCATTATTCTAACAGAATATTGCTTTAACTATTAATAAATTGTTTACAAATACTTTACGCACTTTCATTATTTATTATCTCACTCTAACTGAAAAGTAAAAAAAAAATGAGAAATTTCATAAAAAAAGCATCTCTATAGCATTATTTTAAGAAAATATTATTATAAATAATAATAAATGGTGTAAACAATTATTTTTGTTTACCATAAATTAATATTACCTGACTTTAACTGAAAAATTGGAAATTTCAGAAAAAACTGCAAACTTCTTGCTTTACTCTGAGAGAAGGCGGTTATAAATAATAAAATGTTGTTTAAACAAATAGTTTGTTAAGTTGAATGAATTATTACTTTACTAGAGCTAAGAATTTGAAAAAATGATAAATTTCAGAAAATCGCAAATTTTTTAGAATCAATCTGAGAAAACATAGTTATGAACAACAATAAATTGTTTAAACAATTATTTTTGTTAGATGTACCTATTCATTTTTTCGCTTTAACTGAAAAATTTTAAAATACAAAAAAAATCGCAATGTGGATCTAAATTTATTAAAAAATTGTTATAAACTTATAGTGTTTTTATAAATGTTTAATTTATGACAATTTTTCGTTAGCAAATACCATTCCAATTATAAATAAAACAAATTTGTGTACAAAATCATTTTTGAATAAAACAAATTCATAAGCAAGAATATTTGTTTAAATGCATTGTTTATAACTATTATATAACATTTTGTACGCAAGAAACGTGTTTTTTAAAAATCTTATTTCCTGTACGTTATTCCCAAATTATATAAAAAAATGTTGATCTTAATTTGTTATTAATCTACATTATTGATAATAAACATTTTTTCAAATTCAGAAATTGTTTATAAATTTTCTGTTAATGACCATTTAAATAATTTCTTAGAACAATTATATAAACTTTGGGACTCAAAAACTGGTTATTTTAAAATTTTATTTTCTACAAATTCTTTCCAAATTTTAAAAATTTTATCATAATTTGGTGAAGTTCTGAAAATTTCTAAATTAAAATCTTATAAACAATATTTTTTGCATCTAATCTTACGAACCTAGAAGATTAGTTTAAAAAAAATGCTGATTCTTCTTCTCAAACAGTGATCGCAAATGTGTTCATAACTTTCTCAGAACTGCAGAAATTTTTGAAAAATAATGTTTATAACAATAATTGTATTGTTTAAACAAAAAAATCTACCCAGAACCACCTCGCAATTTTTGAGTTTCGAATTTCAGAAAAACTGTTTTCGAATGCTCTAAACTTTTACTTTGAGAATTTAACAAGAAAAATCAGGATGAATTATATTTTTTAACAATGAAAGTTTATTAAATAGAGGACTTCTCTGAAAACATGATACCCTTAATTAACAAATTAATATCTCATAAACTATTAGACATTTTCCTCTAAGACTTTTTTCTACTTTTTTATTAAAAAAACCATTTTTTGAATTTCGAGTTTCAGAAAAACTGTTTTCGAATGCTCTAAACATTTACTTTGAGAATTTAACAAGAAAAATGAGACTGAAATATATTTTTTAACAATGAAAGTTTATTAAATAGAGGGCTTCTCTGAAAACATGATACTCTTAATTAACAAATTAATATCTCATAAACTATTAGACATTTTCCTCTAAGACTTTTTTCTCCTTTTTTGTTAAAAAAACAATTCCTAAATAAACAATTTTAATTCCTAACAAATCCTGTAAGACAGTATAAGATTTCTTAAAATTTTCTTTCCGGTAGTATTAGGTTAGGAAGTTGTTGGGGGTCAGCAGGGCAACGAGACAAGAAAGAAAGGAAGGTAAGGTTGGCTGTCGCAAGTAGGTCGCATCCAGTGGCTCAATATCGCCAAATACTCTTTGTCTGTTCTCTCTCTCAATTGGGTTAAGGGAGGAAAAGAGAGGAGGACAAAGAAAACAAAATGGTAAAGAGAAAGGACGGATGCTGCTATAAGCCCCTAGAATTTCAATATTCTCTTTTCGCGGTGAAAACGGTCGCGCCCTAAATGCTTTCTTCTAATCCTCTTTGCTCTTCCTTGTTATCTCACAATTTACACACAACTTTTAACTCCATTCTTAATCTTAATGGCATAAAAAAGATTTAGAAAAGTTAAATTATCCCAAAATATGATTTCGCAATATTTTCCTCTTTCCCTTCCCTCTTCCCTTTTTGCCCTTTTCCCTCCCCCTTCCCCTTTTCTTTTCTTACTTTCTCCTTTCCCTTACACCTTTCACTCGAGTGCTTTCTTCCTTAACCCTAATCTTATTTTTCCGTTAACCTTCTCCTGTCCCTGTACCTGTCCGTGTACCTGTCACTGTCCCTTATATCTACCCTATACTCCATTTTTTCTTCTCCTCTTTCCTTTTCCCTGTTCCCTTTCTCTTTCACATTCCACTCTACACCTTTTTTCCTCTAACCTTATCTCCCTTTTCCCTTTTTCCTCACTCTTTACCTCTCCCTTGACTAGTCGGTGTGCCTGACCCAATCCTTTTCTTCTATCCTATAATCCTTTTTTCCTTTGTCCTTTTCCGTTTTCTCTTTCCAGTCTTTTTCTTTTCCTTGTTTCCGTTTCCCTTATCAGTTTCTTCTTTCACTTTACTCCTTTTCTCTTCTAACCTTATCTCCTTTTTCCCATGCCCTTTCCCTGCACCTCTCTCTAATTCTCTCTCTCTCTCTATCTGTGTCTGTCTGTGTTCCTGACCTTATTTCCCTTTTTCCTCACTCTTTACCTTTCCTTTACTAGTCGGTGTGCCTGACCCAGTTCCTTTCCTCTTTCCTATAATCCTTTTTTCCTTTGTCCTTTTGAGTTTTCTCTTTCCAGTCTTTTTCTTTTCCCTGTTTTCGTTGCCCTTATCTGTTTCTTCTTTCACTTTACTCCTTTTATCCTCTAACCTTATCTCCTTTTTCCTATGCCCTTTCTCTTTCTTCATTCTTCTTCCACTCTACTCCTATTTTTCGCTAACCTAATCACCTTTTTTCTATACCGTTTCCTAAATGCTTTCTTCTAATCTTCTTTGCTCTTCCTTGTTATCTCAAAATTTACAGAAAATTTTTTAACTCTATTCTTAATCTTACTGGCACAACAGAAATTCAGCAAAGTTGAATTATCCCAAAAGATTATTTCGCAATATTTCCCCCTTTTCCCTTTCCTCTCCACTTCCCTCTGGTTGTTTCTTTCTTTCTCTCTCTCTCTCTCTCTCTCCTCTTTCCCTTTCACCTTTCACTATAGTGCTTTTCCTTAAACTTAATCTCCTTTTTCCCTTAACCTTCCCCTGTCCCTGTACCTGTCCGTGTGCTGTATTTGTGCCTTTATCTACTCTATAATCCTTTTTTCTTTCACTTCGTCTTTTCCATTCCCTTTTCTAAAGGCTTTCTTTTAATCTTCTTTGCTCTTCCTTGTTATCTTACAATTTACACAAAACTTTTTAACTCTATTTTTAATTTTACTGTCATAAAAGAGATTTAGCAAAGTTGAATTATCCCAAAAGATTAGTTCGCAATATTTCCCCCATTTTTCTTTTTATCTTCTCCTTCGCCCTTGTCCTTTGTCCCTTCTCTTCCCCTTTCCCCTTTTACTTTAGTGCTTTGACTTAACCTTAATCTTCTTCTTCCCTTAACCTTCCCCTGTTCGTGTACTTGTCCGTGTGCTGTTTATGTCCCTTTCTTTTCTTTCCTTTTCCCTTTTCCCTGTGCCCTGTTCCTTTTCCTCTTTTACATTACACTCTAAGCCATTTCTTCTCTAAATATTTCTCCCTTTTGCCCTACTCTTTCCTTTTCACTATACTAGTCCGCGTGCCTGACCTAGTCTCTTTCCTCTTACCTACATATACTCCTTTTCTCCTTTGTCATTTTCCGTTTTCTTTCTTTTACTTTTTTTCATTTTCCTTTCCTCTTTCTTCTTCCACTCTACTCTTTTTCTCCTTTAACCTTATTTTGCTTTTCCCTTACTCTTTTCCCTTTCTTGTACTAGTTCATGTGCCTGTTGCCAACTTTCCTGTTGCCTCGCTTTATGTTACATTTTTTCCTTTCCTCCTTACCTGTACACCTTTTCTTATTCCCCTATGCTCCTTTTTTACTTTTTCGCTTTCCTTTTCCTAGAATAATGTTTGTTATAATAACACATAAACAAGGACAATAAAAGCATTTTTAATCAAATATAATGCTTTATCTTATCTTTAAAAAGACCTGATTTTCTCAGACAAAGAATACAGAATGGTAAAAAAAAGAAGAGATGCTGGTATAAGCCCCTAGAATTACCATATTCTGATTTCACAGTGAAACGGTCGGGCCTTAAATGCTTTCTTCTAATCCTCTTTGCTTTTCCTTCTTATTGCACAGTTGACACAAAAGGTTTACCCTTGGTCTTTAATTCATTTCTTCTTCCTTATTTTCCTGTTTTCCCTATACTATTTTTTCCCTCTTCCTGTTACTCTTTCCTTTTCCCTATGCTTGTCCCTTTTCCCATCCCTATACTCCTTTTATTATTTCTTATTCCATTTTTCGTTTCCTTCTCTTTACCCTCCCTCTCTTTTCTTCTCTTTTCCCTTGTATATTTTCCCTCTTCTGAGTCATCTAGTGGCTTAATAACACTCAATTCTGTTTTCCCTCTCTCATCTTCCCTTTTCCCATTTCACACTTTAAGCAAAAAGTTTTCTCTTGGAACATTTTTAACTAATATTATATGAGAATTAGTTTAAAAGATTTTTAACTTTATTGTTAATCATACTGAACGAAAAAAGATTCAGAAAATTTGCATTATCCCATTTCGCAATAATTTCCCTATAAAAAAGGATAATAAAAATATCTTAAACGAAATAAAATATTTTGACCTATACTTAGAAAATCTTTACTTCTAAGAAAACTCCATGAGATTTATTCATCATAAAAAGCGCTAGGGTAAATATATCACTCTCTTCGAGTCACTTGCCTTCCTCTTCTTGGATTGAAAGCAGCGCGTTTATATTTACGAGCCTTTAATGGGAAAATAAAAGAGGGTTTTTCTCATCTGAGGCAATTTCTCTTATAAGACATGAAAAAATTATTGTTGAAATACATAACGTCCCGAAAACTGGAAGCTTGTTGGATTAAACTCAGACAGGTATTTTCTGCAAGAGAGACAAGTCTTTGAAAATTGTGAAACTCTCTAGTGTTCTTTTTAATCGAGTGGCAGCTTCAGATGGTCGGCCGCTGTTGTAATAAGAGAAGGAAGCAGAAGAAAGAATACTGAAAGGAAAAAAAGTAAAAAGAAATAAAATTTCTAGTCGTAACTGATCTCAACTGCCTTTCATGAGCAGGTGCAATTTCAGGGTTGAGAATCCCATTATCGTTAAAGATTTCAGGATTGTTAACGGCAATCTATCTCCCTTTTGTCGACCTCATTTCTTCTTGCCCTTGTCCTATTTCCTTTTTCCACCTCTCTCTATTCTTCTTTTCTTTTAACCCCTTTCCCCATCTCCAATTCCGTTTTCCTCTTTTCATATCGTTTTTCTCTTTTCCCTTCCTCTCCCACAACCACTTTATTTATAGTGTCTCCTCTTCCTTTTCGCTTTTGTCCCTTTTAACGCTTCTTGTTCCCCGTTCCCATTCCCTCTCAACTTCGCCATTTTCTCTTACTCGGCTCCTTTCAGCCACTTCCCTGACACCTCCAACAATATTCCTTCTACAATTCCCCGCTCAAGATTCACCACCTCTCACTATTCCTCTCTTCTTCACCTCTAATTTTCCCTTCTTTCTCTCCCATGAGTTTCCTCTCTATACCTTTCATTCACTCACTTTCCTCACTTCCCCTGATTACCTTCTACTATTTACCTTCTTTTAGATTTCCCTCCCCTTAATCTTCATACTTTGCCTTTCGTTACTACCCCTCTTATCAACTGCTCTGCTTTATTTCTCATACGTTCCGTACTTTCCCTATTTTTACTTCCTCTGAATTTTCCTTTTTTCATGTTCACTTGCTTCCCTTTCTCTACTTTTTACCTCCTCACTTCCCTCTTTCTACTTTTATTCTCCTCTCTTTCCTCACTCAAATACTTACCCTCCCACATTTACCCTCTCCTTAATTCCCCCTAAGCACTCTAAAATATTTTCCCTCTCCTTGACACCCCTGCCCTTATTCCTCATACTTTTCATTTTCTCACCTAATCACACCTAAAATTCCCTAGTTTATTTTCCATACTTCCCGCAAATTCCCTACCGATGACTTCCCTTAAATTTCTCAATGATAAATCTATTTTGGAATTCGATCCTGCAATTATTTTAATCTAACTCTTTATTTAAAAGTTCTAACAAACATCCAAGTTTGGAAAATGCATTTTTGAGTGAAAAAGATTTGAAAATTCTGAAAATTAAAATACTTCAGATTTAATATTATTAAAGGTAAAGAAATAATAATAATAATAATAAATAATAATAAATAATAATTCAATGTTTGAAATTGAGAAGCATTTCGAATTTGAATTATTTTCTAATACTAAATTTTTTTAAGTTTAGCATTCTTTACTATTTAAAGAACTTTCTGTTTCTTATTTTCTGTGGCGTTTAATAAAAATATTATTCTATTTTTATTTTTTTATAATATATTTTGGCAACAATGGCTTAAAATTTCGAAACTCTTTCAATTTACAAAATATATAGTCAATTTGAAAGTGAAAGATTTTAAGGGAATGTCGTTAATTTTGCAGGATTTTAGAAAAAATTCGAAAAACTTAAAAAGATATTTAGAATGTTTGAAGGAAAAATTCGAATTCTTTTAAAAGACATTTAGAAGTTTTGAAAAGATTCGAAAATAAATTAAATCGTAAGAAGAATTCAAAAAATTTTCAAACAAAACGTAGACTTTTAAAGATTTTAAAGAAAAGAACCTTTTCAAAATTTTTAAAGGTTTCAAGAAAATCAAAAGTATGTTTTAATATTCCTGGTAAAATTTTTAATGAGTTCTAATTAAAAATAAATTAACATTTGAAAAAATTTTAAAACGATATTTAGGATTTGGATATTTGGATTTAGATTTGGTGAAATCCTACAAAATAAGAAAAACTTCCTTAAAAAATGTTTAGATGATATATTATGGGGATAAATTTCCTGAAATCTAAGCTAAAATTTAATTTTGTAGAAACTTATGAAAAATAAATAGTTTTTTAAAATTTCTATTTTGTATTAAAAAGAATTTTTCTTCTCAAATTGAACATTCAAACGTAGGACCTGATGCGATCGGATATAATCGTAAAGGGTCGGATATGATCTTTAAGATCAGATAAGACAGTATTTAATCGGATAGAATTGGATAGAATCGGATATGATCGAGTGGGGTCGGATAGTGTAGGATAGGATTGGATAGAATCTGTTAGGGTAGGGTCGGATAGGATCAGACAGAACCGGATAGGCACAAATAAAGCCAGAAGTGTTCAAATAGAATCGAATAGGTTTGGATAGCAACTGATAGGGTCGTATAGAACCCGTTAGGGAAGGATTGTCTAGGATAAAATCGGCTAGAATCGCTTGAAGTTCGATGATTTATAATCTGGTGGGTCGGATGATGCCAAAGAGAATCTAGTATAATCGGATATAATCGTTAAAGGTTGGATACGATCGGATAGACTTAGTAAGGGTTAGCTAGGATCGGATTGAATCGGGTAGGTTCGGATAGTAACGCATAGGATTGGATAGAATCAGTTAGTATAATGTCGGATAGGAACAGATAGAATCGATTAGGGTAGTGTAAGATAGAATCGTATAAGGTCGGATAGAAGCGGATAGGGTCGAATAGAATTGAGTGGGGCAGAATTATATGAGATTGGATAGGACCAGATAGAATCAAATAAGATTGGATACGATCCGGTAAAATCGGATATAATCGGATATAATCGGATAGAAACTTGCAGGGTCAGATAGAATCGGACAGGGTCGAATAGTCTCAGATAGGATCGGCTAGAATCGGTTGGGGTAGGATAATGTTAAAGAGGACCGAATGGGATCCGATAGAATCAGTTAGGGTCGTATAGGATTGGATAGAGTCAAATAGTGTCGGAAAGTGTCAGTAAAATAATAACGAAAAGAAAAATGCAACTGGTAATAAAAACATATAAAATTAAAAAAATATCTCGATTGAAGAAGGAAAATAAACTTATTTTATTAATAAATCTAAAGTATTTGTTGTGTAATACTCGAACTATTGCAAACTGAATTACTATAAAAATTTACTTTTCGCAAGGAAAAGATGAATGTATTTGTCCCGATTCTGGATGGGAATAATCAGCTTCATAATTACATTCAACGAAATTCAGTAATTCTCTTGGATCTTGGTGAATTTAAGAAAGAAAATGTAAATGAGTGAAAAGTCTTCCTGCACTATTGGACGTCTGAGCAGACGAATTGAGCATTCCTTTCTTGCGAATAATTGGATATCGAAAGAGGATCTGAAAAAGATGAAAAGTGGGACGAAGGAAAGAATTCTATGGGAATCCTGG
Organism: Belonocnema kinseyi; assembly: GCF_010883055.1. Taxonomy (NCBI): domain Eukaryota; kingdom Metazoa; phylum Arthropoda; class Insecta; order Hymenoptera; family Cynipidae; genus Belonocnema; species Belonocnema kinseyi. The sequence goes on along the minus strand of NC_046666.1, from coordinate 2,510,827 downwards.
CATTTTTTATTGCACTAATTCTTCAACTTCAAAAATTCATTGATCTCAAAAACTTTATTAATCCTCCAACTCATTAGACTCATAAAAATATTTAGGAATATTTAAAAAGATCATTAGAATCAGATAGGATAAGATAGAGTAGAATAAAATCGGATAGAATCAGATTTAATCCAAATAGATCCGGTGGAACCTGGTAGAGCAAGATAGTGTTGAATAGAATCCAAGAGAGTCGGATAGGATCTGATAGGATCGGATAGAATTTGTTAAGTTTGCATAGTGTCGGATGAAATCTAATAGGATCAGAAAGAACCATAAAGGGTTGAGTATGATTGAACAGGGCCAAATAGAATCGAATAAGATCGGATGGGATTATGTGAGACCGGATAGAATAGGATAAGATAAAACAGGATCAGACAGAATCAAATCGGATATGATCAGGCACATTCATATAGGTACAAATAGAACTGCATAGAAACGTATCAAATCGTTTAGGATCGGATTAGATCTAATAGGTTCGTATAGGATGATTAAGGACCGAATAGAATCGGAAAGGATCTGATAGTATGATATAAAATCGAAAAAGATCGGATATAATCGACCAAGGTTGGATAGTGTCGGATAGGATCGGATAGAATCGAGTCGAACCGGTTATCATTGGATATGATCGGATAAAATCAGATAGAATCGGTTGGGGTCAAATAGGATGTAACATAGTCCGTTAGAATCGATAACTATCGGATAGGGTCGGATAGAATCGGATAGGGTCGGATAGGGTCGGATAGAATCGGATAGGGTAGAAATCGGATTAGTTAGGATCGTATAGAACTTCTGATTATTTAATTATTAGTCGTAACACGCAAAATACAAATATAATATTCCAATAAGATTTTTACTTATTTAGAGGGATTTGTAAATGCTACTCTGCCCCAGATTAACCTTTAACCCTCGGTTCTACAGCGTGAATAATTTATTTTTTATTTTTCCTTGACATCAGTTGAATAGTGGTTATACGAGGGTGGATTGATAAGTTTCCGGCCTGACCAAGAGATGGCGCCACTAGGCCTACCTTGAGGTGGCGTTCTATAGTACCATCCTTATATAGCTTGTA
>NC_046666.1:2475765-2509619 GCF_010883055.1 Belonocnema kinseyi | reverse complement strand
AGCCTTGGAGGAGATTATGTTGAGAAATAAAAAAAAAAATTCTTAAAAACGTTGTTTTTCTTGGTCAGGCCGGAAACTTATCAATCCACCCTCGTATATACGTTATACATCAACATCAAAAATTCCTCTTTTATGGAAGAGGGTCTTTACAATAAGATAGATTTACGACATTATTCTCCCCTTATTTTTTCAATAAAAGAATTTGAAAAAACTGAATTTAGTATTCATGTTTTATGGTAATTTCTATATCGATTCTGAAATCTTTTTAATGGTTCAGAATTTTTTATTCAGTAAGTCCATAGATCACATAAAGTCTAGTAAATTAATGGTACGGTGGGGCAAAAAAACTAATTTTTTTTTAGCAACAATTTGGTACATTTTTTATTTAACAACGAAGTTGACATTTTTTTATTTTTTGACTTTTCAGAAGTATAATTTTTTAGAAGATTGTCAGATTCATAAAAAAAACATCTTGCATATTTGCTAAAATTACCTGGAAATATTTCGAGGAGGTCAAAATATTTTTTTGTTACGTTATAAACAAATTAATAAACAAAAATCATTCTTCGGAATTGACAATGCTTAGTACATTAAAATCCAGAGATTTTGGATAAAATGTATAAAAAATTAATGTCCTATTATTATTGATTGAAGGAAGATGCTATTTGACAGTTATTTAAACAATTTAATTAAACAAAATCACGGTTTGGATATATTTCAAAGAATATGTTCAATTTTTACGAAATTAACTAAAAATGTCTTTCAGATTTCTCTTTTCTATAATAATTTTTTAAAGGAACAACAATTAATAATTATTTAAACAATATTCCTAAACAAATGAGGAGATCGCCTATTTTTTAACGAATTTTCTCAACTTTTTTGTATGCGAAATTGACTAATAACTTTTTAAATTGCTTCTTTGTTATTGTACTTTTCAATTTAACAATTATTATTTATTATTGAAACCATTTTCATAAACAAATTCACAGTTGATTTATTTTTTAGCGAATGGGTTTACCTTTTCTTTGCGAAATCAACAAAGAATATCTTTTCGATAACACTTTGCCATGATACTTTGAAATTTGATAATAATTAATAATAATTTTTACAATTTTTATAAACAAATTCACAATTTGGCTATTTTTCAATCAATTTCCTTAATTTTTGTCTACGTAATCGACTAAAAAGGTCTTTCCGGAGAATCTTTGTGATGATACTTTTTAAATTGACAACAATTATTTATTATTTAAACAATTTTTATAAACAAATTCACCACAGTTTGGCTATTTTTAAACCAATTAACTCAATTGTTGTCTTTGGGATCAACTAAGAATTTCTTTCCAAGGACTTTTTACTATAATTTTTTTTATTAACAACAATTATTAATTGTATAAACAATTTTTATGAAATAATTCAATATTAAGGTATTTTTCAATAAATTGGTTCAACTTTTGTTTACGTGATCAACTTAGAATATATTTGCGATACCTCTTTCCTATGATATTTTTCAAAATAATAATTAACAACTATTTACACTATTATCGTAAACAAAATTATTTTGTGGCCACTAGGTGATGGAAAAATGAGCATTGTTCATAAGGATGCACTGAAGGTGTCTTAACAATTATCCTTTTCTCTAATCCTTCACAAATAAATAACAATGCAATAAAAAGTAATTGTTTAAATATTTTTTAATAAACTCAAGTTCATTAAACAATATAATTGTAAATATGAAAAGTATAATAGAGACTTATTAGAAAGACATTTTAAGTCGATCCCGTAAACAAAAATTGAGTTTCTTTGTTCAAAAATAGCCAAACTTTTAATTTGTTTGTAAATATTGTTTAAATAATTAAAAATTGTTGATTTTTTTTTTTGAAAAGAGTTGGTCATGTGCTCGGGCCTTAGAAAAAATAAAATTTAATTTCTCCCTGTAAAAATCAAAATTAACATTTTTTATAAAATCAGAACAAAATACAAAAAAGTTCTAACAAAAAAATTGTTCCACTTCGGAAGTTTAAAAAAAAATCTGTTGATGCTTTTATCTATCTTACATGCCCTTTTTAAAATTCCGTACAAAATGCTGAACCTGTTTTATAAAAAGTATCCAAACCATAGATTTGTTTATAACTATTGTTTTAACAATTTCCAAATATCTCCAAATATCTAAAAAACTTAAAAAAAGGTTTCTTCTGAAAAGTTAGAAAATAAAAAATTTTAACTTTGTTACTAAATAAAAAGTTTCAATTGTTCTGAAAAATCCAATTATACAAATCTTTGAGAAATTAAAAAAAATTTATTTAAAAAAGTTCTTGTATCGAATTATTAGTGTAAGCTAAAAATTTATTTGTGCACAGAAAGTTATTTGTCTTACTGTAGCGATGCCAGATTTTTTCCGAGGGTGGAAAAAGGCAAATATTTTTGCCTTGGTAATTTTTTTTCTGGTCGTGAAATCGGAAAACACTTCAAACAATTTTCGAAAAGAATTTGTAAGATTTCAAGACAATTGAAAAAATTAAATTTCAATCCAAAAGATACATTTTTAACAAAAAATATGATTTTTCGCCAAAAAATACTCACTTCTATCGGATACGATCGGATAAGATCGGTTAGAATCAGATAGAATCGGATAGAGTATAATAAAGTCGGATAGAATCAGATTTAATCCAAATAGATCCCGTAGAATCTGGCAGAGTAAGATAGTATTGCATAGAATCTAACAGAGTCAGATAGGATCTGATAGGATCAGATAGGATAGGATAGTATAGAATTAGTTAGGTTCGGATAGTGTCGGATGATATCGAATAGGATCAGAAAGAACCATAAAGGGTTGAGTATGATTGAACAGGACTAAATAGAATCGAATAAGATCGGATAGGATTATGTAGGACCGGATATAATAGGATAAGTTCAAACAGGATCAGATAGAATCAAATCGGATATGATCAAGCACATTCACATAGGTCCGAATAGAACTGAATAGAAACGTATCAAATCGTTTAAAATCGGATTAGATCTAATAGGTTCGTATAGGATGATTAAGGACCGAATAGAATCGGAAAGGATCTGATAGTATGAGATAAAATCGAAAAGGTTCGGATATAATCATCCAAGGCTGGATAGTGTCGGATAGGATCGGATAGAATCGAGTCGAACCGGTTATCATTGGATATGATCGGATAAAATCAGATAGAATCGGTTCGGGTCAAATAGGATGTAAAATAGTCCGTTAGAATCGATAACTATCGGATAGGGTCGGATAGAATCGGATAGAATCGGATAGAATCGGATAGAATCGGATAGGATCGGATAGAACCGGATAAGGTAGAAATCGGATTAGTTAGGATCGTATAGAATTTCTGATTATTTAATTATTAGACGTAACACGTAAAATACGTCAACTTTTTTCCTAAATAAAAAGTTTAAATTGTTCTGAAAAATCATACCCAACAAATCTTTGAGGAATTAAAAAAAATTTATTTAATAAAGTTTTTGTATCGAATTATTAGTGTAAGCTAAAAATTTATTTGTGCACAGAAAGTTATTTGTCTTACTGTAGGAATGCCAGGTTTTTTCCGAGGGTGGAAAAAGGCAAATATTTTTGCCTTGGTAATTTTTTTTTTTGGTCGTGACTGGCTTTCCTCGCAGAAATTGTTATGTCATTCGCAGAAGTTTCTTCGCTGACAAAACGGTTAGTAGCTTTTTGTCTCAGGACGCTGATGGATTAACCGTCTATTTTGCAGGAAAAATAATAAATCATGAAACATAAATTGATGAGGTGCCACTAGAAATAAAGATAGAAAATAATTTTTAAAAAATAAATTGGTAAAAAATAAATAAATTGAGTTCTAACGATATTAAATTTACAAACGTAACTTGTGAGTTGAACAATAATTAATTAAAAATACTAATGTGTGTATAATAATTAATTTAATTTAATTATTATTTGAGATGAGCAAAATAATTTTGAATATAAAATAAAATTTTCGACTAAATATTTATTTTTTAGGTTTTATTGCTTATTTGTTATCTAGGTTATAAACATATCATTTCCTAAGAATCTTGAAATGATTCAAAAAGATTTTTGAAAATTTCAGGTATTTCGAATCAAAATTTCTAAAACAAAAATTAATCTGCGATTAAGCAGTTAAATTTAAAAACAAAAAATATGAATTTTGGAAAAAAGTAAAATTTCATCTAAAAGGATAAATCGCCAACCAAAAAATGATATTTTAGCAAAATAGTTTAACTTTCAACCAAGCAGTTGAATTTTAAATAAACAAATATGAATTCTCAACGGAAAATGTAATACTTGATACTTCTATACAAAAAATTTTCAATCGAAAATAGTTTAATTCGATAAAAAATGAATTTCCAAGAAAACAGCTGAATCCTTAAGCAAAAAGATGAATTTTCAACGAAAAAGTTATATTGGAAATCAAAGAAATGAATTTTGAACAAAACTGATAATTTTTCAACAACAAAAAAATAATTTTTAACAAATCAGTTTAAATGTTAAACTAAAAATTCCATTTTCAATGAAATAATTGAATCCTCATCCAAAAAGATTTTAATTTCAAACCTAAAAGCTAAAATTTTAATTTAAAAAGTATAATATTTCTACCAAGAGAGAAAAATTTTTAAACCAAAAAGACGATTTTCCTTCATGATTGTTTTATTTTCGATAGAAAAAATTCTTTTTAGTCATGAAAACAAAAATTTCGGCAAATTATAATTTGAAGGGAAAAATAATTTTTTAAAATAAAAATTTCGAATAAATAATTATTTTTAAAGTTTATTTGATTATTATTATTATTATTATTTGCTTCAAGATTATGTATAAAGATATAGTTTTCCTGAGTTTCGCGAGAAAATCAAAACGATTTTTGAAGATATGTTGAAAAGGTATATAAAAAAATTCTCAGAATTTTTTAAACTTAAGAAAATTTTTAAAAAATTTAGAAAACATTTTAATAAGACTAGAAGATATTTAGGACTTTTGAACCTTCCTAAATAAATTTTTAAGTAAAAATTTTTTTATTCTCTTGAAAATTTCAAAAATTCTTAAAAAGATTCTTTTTTTGAAATCTTGACAAATCTACATTTTATTTATAGGTTTTGGAAATCTTCTTAGGACTTATATTATTTTTTAACTCTTCTGAATTTTTCAAAATAGATATCATTTTTTGTAAGTTTTTAAAAAGTTCTCAAAAATTAAAAAAAATATTCCGTAAAAGATAATTGATTTTTTTTACGATTTTGAAAATCTTTTGGAAATTTTTCTGGAAAAAAAACTTTAAAACTTTATTCAAAAATAGTTCAAAATCTACAGTTTGTTTTAATTTGTTAAAAAACTTTTCATTCTTTCACAAATTCTAAGTAGCGTTTAAAATTATTCGAATTTCTTCTATTTTTTTTATCCTACAAAATAAAAAACAATGTCTTCAAATCTTTCAGATTCTTTTTAGACGATCTTGAAAATCGTTTGAAAAGTTTTTAGAACATTCCTATAAAAAACTTTAAATCTTTATTGAAAAATCTTCAAAAATCTACATTTTGTTTTAACTAGCTTGAAATCTATAAAAAATTAATTTTTGTTTGAAATTTTTTCAAAACTTTTAAATATATTTTTTTAAGTTATTCGAATTTTCCCTAAGAATTTGTTAAATCCCTGTAAAATTAAGAAAAGTGGCCTAAAATATTCCGATACCTTTTCGAAAATTTTTGTGAAATCTTTTTAAAAATTATTGTAAAAGTGATTTTTCATTATCAAAAATTAGATTAAATTTTCTTAGAATCTTAAGGAAAATTGTGTGTCATCTTGAGTTGTTTCAGAAATCTAGATTAAAAAAAAAATTATTTGAGATATTTTCAAGGCTTAGAATATTTTTAAACTTTTCAAAACTTTCGAAATTCTTTCATATCTTTAAAACCGACTCAAATTGTTACTGAAATAAAGAATCATTCAACATTTTTCCAGAAATCTTAATAACATTTTTTTAGTGTCTCGAAACCTTTCAAAATTTTTGAAAAGCTTTAAAGTTTTTTGTTTTAAATATGTAAAAATCAAAATTTTGTTTTAAATTTGGTAAAATCTTTTTGAAATAAAAATTATTTTTGAATGTTTTCAAAACTTTTAAATATCTTTTAAAGTTATTTGTATTTGTTGTAAATATTCATGTTGCTTTATAATTTCCATTTAAACAATTATTAAAATAAACCTTTAGTTGAATTTTGCAAGAATAATTGACTAAAACTGCGAAATTCTGGTATAAAAATATAAAAAATGCAGTTCAAACCATTATATTTAGGAAACGTAAATTTTGAGGTGAAAAGTGATACAAAATCAATACAATAAATTCCAAAGTTCTGGCCCTTTTTTATTGAAGCAAATATTCAAATAAACTTGTAATTGAATTTTACAAGAATACGTGATCAAATTCGCGGATTTCGTTTAAAACAAAGATCTCTCGCTGATGAACTTTTATTCATCTTGCCTCTCTGTTATTCAATTACTCAAAACCTTCCACTCCCTGAATTATTGCTCGAAATTTTGCGCTGTCTATATACGAATGAATATTCAATATTTAAATATGCCTATGCACGTTTAATCTCTACAGATATTCGTTTTTGCTTTTTTATTTATGAAAAATAGATTGCAAGCACAAATCTGCCATTGACGGAGAGAATTATTGTTTGAAGATTAAAAGAGAGGGAGAGACACTGAGCGAGAGTGTCAAGGGAAAGGGTAAGAGTAAGAAAAATTAAAGAGAAAGGGAAAATAGAAAGGGGTGAAAAAAGAGGAAAGAAACAGGGAAACGTTTAAAGGAAAAAAGGAAAAAGAAAAAGGGAAAGGAAAGGAAATTGGGGAAAGGAAAAGGAAAAGCAATAGGAAAAATCGTAAACAGACAGGGTTAAGGAAATGGTTTAAAGGAAAAGGTTAAGAGATGTGGAATATAAATGATGTAAAGGAAGAGAAAACACAGGAAAATAAAAAAAGTAATGAAGAAGGCGAAGGAATGGAGGAAAAAAAGTAAATTAAAAACGCAATTTAATAAAAAAAATGGGAAAAGTAATCAGAAAAAAGGGTGAGAGAGGGAGGAAAGAAAAGGGTCGAAGAAAAGAATCTAGAGAAAGAAATGGGTTAGGGGAAAGCAAAAATAAAAGAGAAAGGAAAAATGAAAATCTTAAAAGAGAACAATAATAAAGAAAAAGGAAAAAGAGGAGACTCAGAGGGTTGAAAAAGAGGTCAAATAAAACGGGGGGAAGAAGGGAAAAGATAATAATATAATGAAGTAGAAGGGGAAGGAAATGAGGCAAGAACAAGGAAAGTGAAAAGGAAATATAATAAAAAAAGGGAAAAGTAACAAAAAAAATGGAGAGGGAAAGAAAGCGGAAAGTAAATGGTTAAGAAAAATAATTAGGAACAGGTGATGGGGATAGGGAAATAAAAGAAAAGTGAAAAATGGAAAGGGTTAAAGAGAAGAAGGAAAAATGAGAGTAAGACGATTATAGGAGAGAAGGGGAAGAGAAAAGTAATAAGAAAAGGTGAGAGCAAAATGGTTAAGATGAAGATTGATAAAACACAAAGGGGAAAGAAAAAAGTTAAAGGAAAAGAAAAAAAAGGAAACAGAGGAGACTGAGAGAGTTAAGAAACAGGTAAGACGAAAGGGTGAGAAAAAGTGAAAATTACAACGGGCAAAAAGAAGAAGGGAAAGAAAAATGGAAAAATGAAGAAGGGGAAGGGAACGAGGCAAGAAAAAGGAAAATTAAAAGGAAATGTAATTATAGAAGGGGAATGAAATAATAAAAATAGGGATGGAAAAAGGAAAGGAAAGTAAAGGGTGATGAAAAGAATTTAGGAACGGATTGGGGGGTTAGGGAAATGAAAGTATAGTGGAAAATGGAAAGGGTTAAAGAGAAGAAGAGGAAAGGAAATGGAATAATTGGAATAAAGGAAAGGATTAAAGAGAAGATAAGGAAAGGAAATGTAAAAATTGGAGTAGGAGGGTTAAAGGAGAAAAGGAAAAGAGAAAAGTGTTAATAAAAGGTGAGAGCAAAATGACTGAGGCAAAGGGTAATAAAACGAAAAGGAGAAAGAAAAAAGTCAAAAGGAAAAAAGGGTAAGAAAAGAGGATACTGAGAGTGTTAAGAAAGTGGTAAAATAAAAGGGTGAGAAAAAGTGAAAAGGAAAAGGGGTAAACAGAAAAAGAGAAAGAAAAATGGAAAAATGAAGGAGAATGGGAAGGAAACGAGGAAAAGAATGTAAAATGAAAAGGAAATGTAATAATAAAAGGAAAAAGTAATAAGAAGATATTGTTGGGAAAGGGAGAGGAAAGTAATGGGTTATCATAATAATTTAGGAACGGGTTAGGGCGTAGGAAAATGAAAGACACATGGAAAATGGAAAAGGTTAAACAGAAGAAGAGAAAAGAAAAAGGAAAAATGAGACCAATAGGATTAAAGTAGAGAGGGAAAAGAGAAAAGTAATAAGAAAAAGGTGAGAGCAAAAGGGTTAAGGCTAAATGTAGTAAAACGAAAAATGGAAAGAAAGAAGTAAAAGACAAAGAAAAAGAAAGAAAATGGAAAGTATGCCAAAAAATTAGAGTGGGAAAGGGTTAAGCGATTGGTTTAAAGGATATAGTTCAGGAAAAGATAAAATTTAAATTAAAAATAAAGGAAAAATAGAAAGGGGTTAAGAGAAATAGGCGAAAGGAAAATAGAAAAGTTAAGAAAGGAAGTGTTGAGAGAAAAGTAGAAGTAATATGATAAAGAGAAGGGAAAAAGTAATAAGAGGAATGGTACAGGAAAAAGGTTAAGAAAAAGGGTCAAGTGGAGGGGTTCCCAGTTAAGGAAAAGGATAAGGAAAGAAAGAAGACAAGAGGAAAGGAAAAAAGTAAGAAGAAAATCAAAGGAGAAAAGTAGGGAAAGGAAAACGGAAGGTAATAAGAAAAGTCGGTATGGGACAGGGTTGAAGAAATTGTTTAAAGAAAAAAGATAAAAAGAAGGGGTGTAAAACAAAAATGAAAAAGGAAAATAGAAGGCGAAGGACAAGCAAATGTAATAAAAAAGGGAAAAGTAATGATAAAAAGAAGGGAGAAAGGAAGAGGGTAAATGAAAAGGGCTAAAGAGAAAAAGAGGAAAGGACAAGGTAAAAGAAGAAAGAAATTTAATAAAGAGAAAGGAAATGTAATAAGGAAAATTAGAAATTTTAATTTGGTTTGAAGTATCCCAAATTATTTGTTATATTCTTTAACTTTTATTTCTCAAATGTGTAACAGAACCAGAACGGAAAATATTAAACTTTTTGATTATGAGGTTTGAAAAGTTAATAGGGACGGTTTTTTAGAATTGGCAGATTCGTAAAATTCAATGATTCGGCAAATTCATTCAATTCACGAGATTTGATTGCTCGCTCAACTCGTTTATTCGTTAATTTCCTCAGTGCAGAGTTCAAATGCAGTACCAAACGAATGGAAAAAAAAATTAATAAAAATCTTGGTGACTGAAAACTTTTCATCAATATACCTTCAAGTGTTGGCAAGGACTTACAGATTTTATTTATTTTTTAAATAATGAGGTAAATAAGAGAAATTAATTAATTAAGCAATAATCAAAAATTTTAAAATGAATAGTAAAAAAATTAAGTTAAATTAAAGATAAATAAATGCAAAATTGAAGAGGTTTTTTTGGGTATAAAATGTATTATTATTCTTATTTTATCATACAGTTTATACTTTTAAGATTTTTCAATAAAAATAAAAGTTTGAAAATTAAAAAAAAAATATTATCTATGATTAATAAACATAGTTATTAATATATTTTCATTGTAATTTGTGACTGACTTACATTCTCAACATTGTCTCAGATTATCAATATTTTTTAGAGGAGTCCAATAAATGAAGACAAATCGGTTTTATTGCAAATGAATTTTTTTTAAGGTAAATAATATAACACTATTTGCCCATTGTCTTATTAAATTTGTTTCTCATTATTAAATTAATTAATTACCGTATTTTTTTTCTTTTTGCCTTATTTATTGTCTTAGTATGATTTGTTATTAAATGATCAATTATTGCAGCGTGACAAATTTTAGAATGAAAAATTCCATTTTTTCATACTCTGTGTTAAAATGTTATAAATAAACAAAAAAGATCAACATTCCCGACTGGGGGCTTTTTAAAATTAAACTAACTTAAATTTTAATAAAGAGAATGGAAAATACGATCAATAGTGAAGGTTCTAGACATTTTTAAACGAAAAATTTCCTTTCCTCTTATTTTCACGGTGGCCTAGGGTGGCCTAAAAAAGGTCAGTCAATTTTAGGGTGATTCAGAACAGTCTGAAAAGAGCAATCAATTATAGGAGTGGCTAGGGTAGTTTAAAGAAGAACGGCTAATTCTAGGGTGGCCTAGGATGGTCTAAAATGACAATACATTTTATGGTGGCCTAAGACACCATAAAAAGGACAACAAATTTTCTGGTGGCCTAAAAAACTTTGGCCATTTTTAAGAGCGGTCTAGGTCTACCTAAATGATATGGTCAGTTTTAGGTTAGCCTGAGTAGGCCTAAAAAGGGGCGTTCAATTTTAGGGTGGCCCAGGAAGACCTAAAAAGGATGATTAATTGTGGGGTGGTCTAGGGTGACCTGTGGACTAAATCTAAATTGAATAGACAAATACAAAAAGACAAAGATGTCTTGAAAAGCGAAATTAAATTACATTTCTTGTTTGTTTCAAGAACCAACTGCAGTGTAAAAATATAAATAAGACGCTCTTCAATTTTCCTCACGAGTACATGAAGTTAGTTGGAAGTTTTGTGAAACACTTAAAGTAATAAACGAGCTGAAAATGAAATTCAAAGTTGGAGGTAAAGTTTGAGCGGAAAAACAATTCCGGACCTGTGAGTCGCATTTAGTCTCTCCACCGATGCTGCGCGTTTAGAGGAACAAGTGTGGGTGTTAGGGTGGAATGCTGGAAGAAAGAGAAAAAGGGCGATACTTATTGATAAGAGAACGGGGTTTAGGGAAAGGGTTAAGGGGAAGGTTTAAGGGTAGGTATTAAGGGAAAGTGGTAAGGGAAAGGGTTACGGGAATGGGAATATGTTAATCAAAAGAGTTAAGAGAAGGGATGGAGGGAATGAAGAAAGTAAGAGAGTTAGAGAAAAAATCAATGGAAACAGTTAAGGGAAGGTGTGCAAGAAAAGAGGTATTTAAAGGTGTTAAGGGAAAAGGTTAAATGAAAGCGTTCATAGAAAAGATCAAGTGAAATAATTCCTTAAAAGGTTAAAGGAATGGGTTACAGTAAAGGAAAATCAAATTTAATATAAAAAAAGAAAAAAGTGATAAGAAAAAGTAAATTGGAAAGAGAGAATTTACCGATATTAATCTAGTTGATGACTGAGAAAATGTAAAAGGGAAAAGGAGTAGAGATAAGGGAAGGGGAATGGAAAATAAAAATGGAAAGAGAGAGAGGGGAAGAAAAGGGAGAGAAAAAGCTAAAAGGGGAGAATGAGGGGGAGGAGAAGGCGGAGGGTTAAATGCAGAGGAAGAGGGAGATGGAATATAAAAAAATAGGAGAGGTTTAGGGAATAAGGAAAAGAGAAAACGAAAGTAGAAGAGAAGGGGAAAGGAAAAAGAAAAAACTGAAAGGGGTAAAGAAAAAAAGCAACGGGAACGTATTACGAAAAAGGGCAAGAGAGACACGGAAAGGGGTACAACCGAAAAGAGGGAAAGGCAGCAAGGAACAAAATAAAGAGGAAGGGAAAGGAAAAGTAATCAGAAAAATTAGTGAGAGAGAAATGGAAAGAAGTACAAGGGTAAAGAATAAAAGGAGTGAAGGGAAAGGATAAGTAGACGGGGAATGAAAGAGGTGGTCTAGAAGGACAGAGTAATAAACGGAATGAAAATGAAATTCACAGTTGGAGTAAAAGTTGGAGTCGGAAACAGAGTTCTGAACCTGAGAGTCGCATGCAGTGTCACCGCAGATGCTGCGAGATAATACGAGTAAGGATGGGTTTTGGTGGTCGCGGTGGAGGGAAGGGAGTGTTGTGTGGAAGGGTGGAAGGCTGCAAAGGAGGAGGAGAAAAAGGGTGGCACTGACCGAATGTTGGTTGGTTGGTTGGTAAAACTGGGCTTGTGCATATTACCGGATATTGGCACTAGCTTCAACCTCAACGCGCCTCGGAGCTGAATATCCGATAATAATAAGTGGCTGCCACTCAAACCACCCTATTTTCTCCCACAACTCCCATACACACTTTAAACCCTCGTCCACCAATCTGCCATGTTTTGCTACAGAGGTATTCATATTTCCCGTCACGCAAGATCGACCCCTGTGGAGTTTTCTCATCCTGGAAATTTTACATGCCTACCTGACAACCTCCTACATGCATTAAATGGATCAAATTTTTTTCTGACTTTCCCATCTTATTAAGTTAAAAAAAATTTATAAATAAATAAATTGTAGGCCATAATTTCATTACTTGATGAAAATTCTTCAAGGGGTACAACTCTCTCATTATATTTTTTGTTTATTTTATTAAGGAATATTTTGCGTTATTCTTGATTAAATAAACAATTTTTTGTTTAAACAATTAAAAATATATAAAGCCAACTTTTTACGGGAATAAGCTAGAAAATCTTCTATTTTCAAGCTACACTGTTAGAAAAAAGTCTCTGAATCAGAGCGATGAGTGAATTTTGTTGCATAATTTTTTAAAAGTTTATGTTGGTCCACAAAATGTGATTTCAAATTTGCGAAAGTTTAACAGATATTGAGGAATTTTGAAACAATTTGAAAATAAATGAAACTTGTGAAGATTGTTTTTGTTTAATTTTGTAAGGTTTCACGGAAATGAAAAAAAATTGTTTTAGGTTCCTAGCAATAATTAAAGTAAATCTTTTATTGCCAAAAATTAATGTCAGGAGATTATTTTAAAACATTTCTAAACATTAAAAAGGATTGCAACAATTATCAAAGTTTTCAAAAAAATTTAAAGGCAATTTTTTTTATTTTACAGAATTTAAAAAAATCAGTAAAAATTTGAATAATTTTTAAAGACAAGAAGATTAGAAATTCTGACAAGATTAAAAGGAATTATTTTCCTAAAATTTGTGTCAACATTTTTAATGATTTTTTATTTTGAAAAATGAACTTTAAAAGAAAATTAAAGAAGACTTTTAAACACATTTAATGATTTCCTAAATTTTCGAAAAAGAGTTTTGAAGGTGTTAAAAGCAAATGTTTTCTGCTTTTAAAATCACGAGATATTTCTTTATAAAATAAAATTAGTTAAATTCATTTTACAATTATTCAAACTTACAATTATTTCACAGTGGAAATCTCATTGTTAACGCTAAATTTTCTAATATTGAGAGGAGTATTTTAAGACATTAAAGGTTTCGTAAAGTTTTCATATATTAAGAATTTTTTAAGTTAAAAATTTAACGATTTTGTTAAAATTTTTTTTTTCAATTATTTTTTCAGTTGAAAATTCATTTTTTTCTAATAGAAAATCATTCTTCTTGTTTGAAAATTGATTTTATGTTTCATCATTTAAAATTTTTATTGAAAATTCGTTTTTTTTAGTTATAAAATAATTGTCTTATACTAAAAATTTAACTGTATCAGTTTTAGTTCAAAATTTTTTTAATTGAAAATTTAACCATTTTGTTGAAAATATGTTGCTTTATTCTTGCTTGAAAATTGACCTTTCTCAGTTAAAAATTAATTATTTTTGAAAGAAAATTATTCTTCTTATTAGAAATTCATCTATTTTAATTAAAAATTAATTTCTTTGGTTGAAAATGGATTTTTTGATAAAACTTCTTTTCTTTTGGTATAAAATTGTTGACTGTGAAACCATACAAAATTCTTAACAAATTGTTACAAGTTTTAGTTATTTTTGAATCGTTTTAAATTGCAAAAATTTTCTACATACTCTTTTACACCCCTTTTAAAATTTTTGCAAAATAATTTAAAAAATTGGTGTTCTTTTTTCAATTTTCTTTCAGAATTCATTTCATTCCATTGTTGGTAAAAAATGTTTTCTTTTTAAATTGAAAATCCAACTATATGTTTAAAAATTTAACTATTCTGTTGTAACTTCGATTTTTTTATTTCAAAATATTTTTCAGTTCAAAATTTATTTTTTACATCGAAAATTAAACTATTTTGCAGAAAATTAAATTTTTTATCTGAAAATGTATATATTCTATTTTTGGTTAAATACTTATTTTCTAGTTTTAATATTCATTTTGAAAGTTGAAAATTTAACGATTTTGTCAAAGTTTTTTTTTAATTATTTTTTTAGTTGTAAATTCATCTTTTTTTAATAGGAAACAATTGTTTTCGTTTAAAAATTGATTTTTTGGTTGATAATTCAACTGTTTTGTTGAAAATTCGATTATTTTAGTTGAACAAATATTTTCTTCTACTGAAAATTGAGCATTCTCAGTTAAAAATTAATCTTTTTTTGTAGAAATGTATTCTTCTTGTTTAAAAATTCATTTCTTTGGTTGAAAATGCATTTTTAAAATGATAATGTAAACGTTTTTCTTTGAAAATTTATCTATTTTGTTAAAAATTCGTTTTTTTTTGTTATTTCAAAATTGATTTACAAAATTTTTAATTTCTATTTTCTGTAGGAAATTATTGGTTTGAAAATTAAATTATTTGTTTGCAAATTCGATTTTCTGCTTGAAAATTTAAATGTTTTTTTGAAACTTCGATTTTTTGGGTTTGATAATTGTTTTTAACTGAAAATGTAACTATTCCATTTTTCCTTGAAACATTATTTTTCAGTTGAAATTCAACTATGTGGTTGCAAATTCATGTATTTTATAGCAATTTCGTCTTTTTTGGAAGAAATAATTTCGTACGTAAATTAATTTCTTTGGTTGAAAATTGGACTATTTTGTTCTAGACTTGATTATTTTTTATTCAAAATTAATTTTTCAATGCAAAATTAATTGTTTCATTTTTTGTTAAAAGTAAATTTTCTTTATTAAAAATTAATTTATCTTATTGAAAATTCCATTTTTTATCTGAAAATTTAACTAGTCCATTTTTGGTTTAATGCTTATTGTGTCAGTTTAAAATTCGTATCTAAAGATAAAAATTGAACATTTTGTTGACATTTTTTTTCTTGAAAAATTATTTTTTTAATTATAAATTTATCTTCTAACTTCTTTAGCTCGCACAAGCCTACACAAGTTAACTGCGTGTGCGCGCGAAAAGCAACTTATCGGTGTTAGTTTTCGCACCGTATAGTGTTGATTGTACATATGAGGCATGCCACAGGTGAGACATGCCACAGATGCGACATGCCGCAGATGTGACATGCCGTAGTTGTGACATACCGCGAATGAGACATGCCACAAATGAGACATGTCACAGGCGAGACATGTCACGGGTGAGACATGCCACAGGTGAGACATAGCACAGATGCGACATGCTGCAGTTGTGATATACCACACATGATACATGTCACAAGTGAGACATGCCACAGGTGAGACATGCCATAAGTGCTGCATGATACAGGTGTGACATGCCGAAGTTGTGACATACCGCTAATGAGACATGCCGCAGGTCTGACTTGCCGCATGTGACATGATAAGGACCCCCTTTTTTGAACAGCTAATAAATAATCGAAGTTAACGAAAATAATTTATTATAACTTATAACAATATTATTTTTAAATGGCGATAGAAAATCGCCTTTTTCAATTTCTCAACAGCATTTTAAATTTATACTTAGAGCGAGGAAATAATTATTGAAAGGTAACAAGCACAGTTATTTAAACAATTTATTGTATATAACAATATTTTCTTAGAGTAGATGTAGAAAATCGTAGTCTATTCAAAACACTAACCATTTTTTCAACTTTTTGTTTAGAAAGAGGTAATAATTAATCAAAGTGAACAAAAATAAGTTTTCTAAATAATTTATTATTATTTATAACAATATTCGCTTTAAATAGAAGCAGAAAGTCGCGTTATTTAAAATTTTCAGCATTATATTAAATTCTCAGTTAGAACGAGAAACTAGTTAATGAAAGTTAACAAACACAATTGTTTTAACCTTTCATTTACAATAAGATAATAATTAATCATGGTTCAGAAACCTAATTTAATAAACAATTTATTATTATTTATAACAATATTATCTTTAAATCATGCTGGAAAGTTACGGATTATTCTAAAATTATCAAACTTTTTTAACTTTTCACTTGTAATAAGGTAATATTTTTTTCAATTAACAAAACTAATTGGTTAAACAATTTTTTATTACAATAAACAATATTTTCTCAGAACAATCCTAGAAAGTTACAGTTTTTTCTCAAAGTTTTACCTTTTTCTCACCTTTCAACTCAAAAGAAAGTAATAATTAATCAATGTTAACAAACATATTTTTTTAAACTAATTTATTATTATTCATAACATTTTCACATAGTATTGTCAGAAAGTTCTTATATTTTCAGAAATTAAGCACTTTTTCTCAAATGTTCATTAAAATGGATGTAATATTTAAAGCAAATTAACAAAAATAATTATTTGAACGATTTATTATAATATATAACAACAATAATTTATAATGTTAGAAAATTACGGATATTTTCAAAATTTCCAAGTTTTGGCTCACTTTTCAGTTGGAATAAGAAAAAAATTAATTAATGTTAAAAATGATAAATTTTAAAGCAATTTATTATTATTTATAATAATATTCCTTCAGAGTAACGCTAGAAAGTTGTAATTTTTCTGTAATTTGAACCTTTTTTTTTCTTGTGACTTATAGTAATATGATAATAAATCTAATTATCAAACAATATTTTTTAAAGAATTTATTATTATTTATAACAATATTATATCATAATATGCTAAAAACCTTTTCCTTATGATAAATCAAAGTTAACCAAAATAATTGTTTAAATAATTTATTATTATTTACCTCAATTTCCTCTTAGACTAATGGTATTAAGTCGTGGCTTTTTCTTTATTTTTCAGCTTGATTTCAAGTTTCAAAGAAATTAGTTAAATAAATTTACAAAAATAATTCATTCAACAAATTATTATTTATAACAATTGTTTCTAGAGTAATCCTAGAAGGTTGTGGTAATTCACAATATTTCTAACCCTTTTTCAACTTTTTACCTAAAGTTACGTATTAAATAAACAAAGTTAACAAAACATTTTTTTTAACAATTTGTTGTTAATCATAAAAATACTCCCTTCGAATTCTGCTAAAAACTTAGAGAAATGCTAGAAAGTTGAGTTTTTTTTTTATTTTTCAAACGTTTCGTCGAAAGTTTAATCAGAGCGTAAAAATAAATAGTCAAATTTAACAAACATAATAAATTAAACAATCTATTATTATTGATAACAATATTTTCTAAGAATAAAGCTAGGAATTTGTAAGTTTTTCTCTGAAATTTCCAAGTTTGTTTTTAACTTTTCACCTTAAGTGAATATAGTAATTATTCAAAATTGTCAAAAGTTATTTTTAAACAATTTAATATTGTTTTTTCTCTCAGGGTGATGCTAAGAACTTGCAGTTGTTTTCTATAATTTGCAAAAATGCAAATTTGGACATTAATAAAGTATTTAATTAAATTATTGATTATTTAATTTTAATCAAGCACGAATTGAAATTCCATTTACGATTCCATCAAGAACTGTAAATAATAAATTGATAAAGGAGGAAATGTAAAAAAAATTAATGAGAAAGTCGAGTGGTGAGTTAAGGCCACAGCAATACAATTCCTGTAGAAGTATAATCTGCCGGAAGAAAAAAAAAGAGTTATAGCAATAAGAAATAGAACTGAGGAGATATAACGAAAAATACACGAAGCGGAGGGAAGCTTCTGTTGAATAAATGGGTGACAGCTCTGTTTTCATATTTTTTTCGAATTTAAAACCGTCCGGCTCATTCTTTTTCTTTCTGCTAGGCTGAATAGTTAGTGCACACGCGTTTAAAACACTCAACAAAACACGTTCATTCTTCGTAACAATGAAAAAAAAATTAATAAAAAAAAGTTTATGTATCTGCCAGCAAATGGACATACTCTCCATAATATTAATAACTAAAAATTAAAATTTTCATGTATCTGCTTCATATTTTCTAATTAAAAATATCGTTATAAATAGTTTGAAATTATTTTTTCTGAGATTTTTTTCGAAAACATCTTTAATATAAAGGAAAAAGGAGAAAAAAATTTTAATAAGAAAAAAAGAGGGAGATGGGTAAAGGTTCAGGAAAAAGGTTAAGGGCAGGGATTAAGGGGAATGATAAAGAGAAAAGGGGAAAGGGGAATGGGTGAGGAAGAGGGTTAAGGGAAAGGGTTAACGAGAAAGGTCAAGGGAAAGAGTTAGGAAAAAGGGTGAAGGGAAAGAGAAAGGTTTAGGAGATGTGTTCAGTATAAGGGTTAGCTGGTAAGGGTTAAGGTGAAGGGAAGATAAAAAGGAAAGAGTTAGGGGAAAATGTAAACGGAAACGTTTGAGGGTTGAGAATTGAGTTAAGAGTTAAGGTGAAGAGATAAGGGGAAATGTCAGAGAGAAGAGTGAAGTAGAAGGGATACGTGAAACAGGAAAGAGAAAGATTAAGGGAAAGGGATAAGTTTAAGGGACATGGTTGAAGATTAATGGATTAATGGTTAATGAGAAGAGGTAATAGGTAAGATTCAAGGGGAGGAGTTAGAAGAAAGGATAAGAGAAAGGAAAAGAAGAAAGGAATAGAAGAAAGATTAAGGGGGAGGGTTAAGGAGGAAAGTTTAAGGGGAATTAGTATGGGTTGGGGTATGGGGAGGGGTATTTAACCATCTCAACCCACTCATCCCTCTTTGTGCTGGGCGTTTATTTATTTTTATTTTTAAGAAAGAAAAATATTGTAGTTCTCAAATTACAATGTTTTTTTGACAAACTCTACTTAATGGACCCTCTTAATGTTTACATAGAATATTTTGGGAAAGAGGGTTCGGCTCAAGATAAATAAGATTGTGAGGTTCTCGATACAAGTTTATGTTTTCTTCACGATCATTTGTCTTGGATATGTTTCAGTGTGAAATCTGAGGGATCGAGAGGGCGAAAAGGAGGAAAAATGAGGTGGACGTGACGTCACAATGACATGATGAAGAGCCTGGTGGGGATCATGTGGATAGTGTTGGTGCTCATATCAGGTATGCGATCGATTTATTTTATAAAAAAATGTTGTTTAATTTTCAAATTGAATAGAGCTCTATTTTTTATTTTTCTGATACAAAAAACATTGAAATTCCTTCTCTTTTTGCAACAAATTTAATTATTGGGTTGAAAATTCATGTATTTTGTTAAAAACTTATTTTTTTAGTGAAAAATTAATCTTGTTGGATTAAAATTCGTTTTTTTTTTTCGTGAAAAAATTAAACTATTTTTTTTTAAATTGTTTTTTTTTCAGAATTAATTAATTTCTTAACTAAAAATGTAACTATTTTTTGTTAAATTATTTTTCATTGATAAAAAAGCTACTATTTTCTTAGGAAATGTGTGTTTTTAGTAGAAATGTGATCTTCTTGGTAGAAAATTTATCTGGTTCGTCGATCATTTAACTATTTAATCATTTTACATTTTATTAAAATTTGTTTTAATTATTTAAAAATCACTTTTTTATTAAAAATTATATTTTGCTATTTATGGTTCACAATTTATTTTTCTGGGTTAAAATTTTTACTTTTTTATTAAAAACTTATTTGTCTACTTGAAAATTCATGTTTTTTGGTTAAAAATTCATCAATTTTGTTATAAATTTGTCTTTTTGGGTAATAAATACTGCTTTTTGGTTGAAAATTTTTCTCGTAAATTCAAAGTTGAAAGCTGTTAATTTATTTAAAGTAAAAAAATTGTTATCAGCACAAAATTCGTCTTTTTTGGTAGAAATTTAATATTCATGCTCAAAAACTTATCTTTTTGGTTGCAAATTTAACTATTGTGTTACAATTGATCTCTGTGCTTCAAATAATCAACTTTTTGATTTAAAGTTCATTTTTCTGGTTACAATTTTTTTTAGTTGAAAAATTATTTTTTCCGTTGGAAATTCAACTATTTCGTTAAAAATTCATTTTGAAAGAGCTCGATATTTCATTTTCTATCAACATAGAATTACTCAACTTTGAAGATATTTTTATTGAGATATTAAAAGATTAATGGGTTTAGTAGTATTGGTCGACGCATCGTCAGCCAGGTCAAGACGAAGTAGTACAAGTTGGATTATAGTCAGTAGGGTGACCACTCATCAACTAAATATTTTTTAATCAATTTTTACCCTCCCCTATTTATACCTTTATTTAAAATAATCAAAATTCTTTTTAGGGTTTTGTAGTCCCGGACAGAAATCCTTATAGTTTTTGTCGGGTATCCTTCCATCTGTCGTACTTTTTTCTTAGAAGTGAAAGTTGTAGAAGTGAGGGAAAAGAAAATTAGAAGAGTAGAGAAAATGAGGGAGTAGGAAGTAGGGGAAATTTAGGTAAGCTTTTAGGAAAAATTAGGAGATAGGAAATAGAACAAGTTAGGGGGAATGAGGAGAGAGGATGTAGTGGAAATGGAAGAAGAAGGGGAATTTAGGTGAAGTTAGAGGGTTAGAAGGAGCGTAAGAAAATGTAGGAAAGAGAAGTAGGGGAAATATGTGGATTAGGGAAAATAAGGGAAAGGGAAGTGGAGGAAATGAGGGGTGGGTTAGTAAAGGAAAATGAGGAGACAGGTTGTAGAGGAAGTGAGAGGAAATTAGTGGGTGGGAAGTAGGTGACGTGGGGGAGAAATTCGAGGAAAGCAAATAAGGGGAAAGAAAGACAAGTAGGAAAAATAAAGTAAAATGGGAAGAGAAGTGATTTGAAATTATGGGAGTTTAGGGGAAGTGATAAGAATAGTGGTCCGAGGAAGTAAGGTTAGCTAAGGAAGTGAGGAGAAGAGGAAGTATAGATGGAAGAAATTGGGGAGGCTAGTGAAACCGAAGGTTAAAGTGTGGCGAGAATAAGTAGGGCTGTTGGGAAGAGGGGAAATTTGGCCTTTTGGTTTGAAAATTCACATCTTTTGGTAGAAGTTCGATCTTTTTTGGTTATAAATGGACCTTTCCTGGTTTCAACTTCTGCCTTAAATATCCATGCTATAAATTAAAGATTTATGATTTTAGTTGAAAATTAATTTCTCAGGTTGAAAATTGAACCTTTTTGTTGAAAAATCGTGTTTTTGGGGAAAAAAATAATTTTTTAACTAAAAATTTAAATGTTATATTTTCAGACTATAAATTTAGTTCTAAGATAATTATTTTTAGTTGAAATACAACACTTTCGTTAAAAATTCAATTATTTGGTTAAAAATGAACTACAGTGAGAACCTTTAATAGCCCTCCCTTCTATAGCCCTTCCAAGAATTGACGCCGCGCCGTACGTATTTCACGTATTTCGTTCATTATTTTTGTAAAAAACTATTTTTTTTTTAGTAGAAAATTATTCTTCATCGTTGAAAATTGGTGCTTTCGGTTGAAAATTCCACTACTTTGATGAAACTTGATTTAATTATTTGAAAATTATTGTTTTAATTAAAATTTTTACTATTTCATTTAAGGTTCAAAACTTATCATGTTTAGTTAAATACTTAACTTTTTTTTGTAAAAAATTCATTTGTTCGGTTCAAAATTTGTGGTTAAAAATTCGACTACTTTGTTTAAAACTCATATTTCTTGATTTAATACAACTGTTTCTGATTGTAAATTAAAATATTTTTGATACATTATCAACTATTACACTTTTCGTTGAGAATTCATTTTTGATAGAAAATTCTATTACTTGGTTGAAAGACAAATTAATTTGCCAAAAGATATTTTTTGTTGACAAAGATTCATCATTTTAATTAAAAACCGATTTTTTGTTAAAAATCCATTTTTTTGGTTTGAAAATTCAACTGTTTGGTTAAAGATATTCTTTTTTGTTAAAATCATGATTTGAGATGGATCAATATTTCAAAATTTTTTTCAAAAGTCTTAGGAAAGAAGTTTGAAAAACTTTCAAAAAGATTTTTAAAAATTTCAGCTATGTTAAATCAAAATTTCAACAAAAAATATAGTTTTTTTTAGTTGAAATTTTATGTATTTCGTCCCAAATTCCTTTTTTTTTGTTGAAAATTAATTGTTTTCACTTAGTTATTTAGTTAAATATGTATGTATCTTGTTGAAAAATTGTCTTTTTTGGTAAAAAAATTTATCTCTCTGTTTAAAATTTATGTATTTTGTTGAAACTTCTTTTTCTTTCTTAAAAATAATTTTTCTGTCTTCAAATTGATCTTTTTTAGTTAAAAATTATTAGCAATATCTGGAAGTTGTAATACATGTAGATTTATTATTAATTTTGTTGTTTTTGTGAAAATTTATCTTCCGATTATCGTAAGTGAGGAATAAATCCTTACACAATTTCGTATAACTAATGTCGCTAAAAATCTTTACAAAAATTTAGAAATAAAAATATTTTCCTTGCATTATTATTATTGATAACCTACGTCTAAAGTTTTTTTTTGTATCTGAAAGAAAAACTTTCAACGGGTAAAAAAAAATAAAAAGTGTCATCCAAAAGTATGTACCATCATTTTTTCTGTTAAGCTATTATTTATCAACAAAGATAAACAAATAAATCTGTGTACCTTGCATCCGAAATATTATTTTTATCAAAATACTAGCCTTGGAGAAGGATACTTTCGAAAAGGAAGTTCGATATAATGAATTGAGGAATTTCCGGTGAATTTAATTTGCCATCGAATTACTTAATATAGGAGAGTATCGGATGCTCGGCATTCCTCAATATCTTAGCTTAGACGTTTTATAGCCATTAATTGAAACTGCAGGCAGTAGATATCCAACGTGTCTTGCGAGTGGAATCACCTCGGGGGTCTATTTCCGGCTTCTCCAAGATCAACTGTCGATAGTCGTTTCCTCTCAGCGAGATAAACATCTCCGGGGACCTTTTCAGATACCTCCTCACAGTCACAAATTTAGCTCTTCTTCGCCTTTCTGTGGTCCATGGTTCCTTACTTTTAGCTTTCGTGAGTCAATATCGTTTCTGTTATCACCTCAATTATTCACACTTACCCTACTCTCCCTCTCGATACCTACCCGCACATACCTCCACATCTATTTCTCACCCCTCATCTCACCCTCCCCCAGTCATTCCCCTCTTCCCCGCATCCACTCCCTAATTATCCGTGCCTCTCCCGTCCCCACTTTTCTTCTATAATCATCTCATCCCTCTTCGTATCTCGTCTTTCCCTTCTCACCACTCTTCATCTACTCTTCAAACCCTTCCTATCATCCTTTCCTCTGTCTTGGCACACATTGCCTCGATATATTTTTCGCTCCACTTTTCATTCACTGCCCTCTCACTTCTCTCTTTCTCCTTCTTAGTCCCATCACTTTCCTCTTTCCTCATATTTATCATCATCGATTGACCCTTCTCCTCTTCTTTCATTCACCTCTGCTTCTTTTACTCTTGTAGTGTCCTCTTTTTATTCTTACTCTCCCTTTTCGAGACATTCCTTCTTCAGTAATCGCTATCCTCACTCATCATCTTTAACCCCTCTCAGATCTACTTCAACACTTATTCCCGACCCCTTATTTCATTCTCGCTTAATCAATCCCTACTTCCCCACATCCACTTCCTCATAACCAATGCCTCCCGTCCTCATACTTCTTCTCCAACCATCTCAACCTTCTTCGTCTTTCGACCTCTTTTTCAGACCACTCTTCATCCCATCCTTAAATACCTTCTGCCATTCATTCCTCTTTCTTCTCACACATTCTCTTTATAGCATCTCTCTCTACTCTCCATTCCCTGTACTACCCACACCCTCTTTCTCCTTCTCCATCTCTCCACCTCCCCTCATCCTACATCACCATCGCTAAAAACTTCTAGTTCTCTTATTTTATTCCTCTCTTCTTCTTTTTCTCATATTACGTCCTCCCCTCATCCTCACTATACATTTTAGATACCTCCATTCTTTTCTTATTAACCTCCGTAATCGCGCTTTCCATCCCCAGTCATACCTTAATACTTATTTTCGACCCCTAATCTCACCCTCAACCACTTGATCCACCCTTCTTCAGTCCCTCATCACATGTTTATCACCCCGTCTGCGTCCACATCTCCTTCTATAAACCTATCATCCCGCTTTGCCTGTGGTCTTCATCTTCTCAACTTCTCTCAATCCTCACCATATACACCTTGCATCATCTATTTCCCTCGCTTCCCTTCTCAATATATCTTCTTTATATCATTCCTGCCTCATTTTCTACTCTCCATTTCATGCCCTCTATCACATATTTCCCCGTTCCTTCTCTCCACCTCTCCTACACTTTTAGGTAAACTACTTTAGCATTTCCCAGCCTCTCTTCTCTTACTCTTCTATTCCTATACCCTATTTTTCCTAATATCCCATTTTCTTTTAGTCTCATTCTCCTTCTCCTACACTTCTCCTCTTTAATCATTTCCTTCCTCATGACTCACCCTATGCAACCCTTCCCTCACCTTCTCCATATTTACTTCCTTATCACCTATCCTTATCCCCGTTTCATCGAAACCCCACCTACCCTGTCATTTCTCTTCGCATCTCCCCCCCTCTTCCCTGTCCACTTCACCTTACCCTCTCTTCATCCTCCTGCATACACTTTTTACCATCTCTCCCACTCTCTTCTCACAAAGCTCCTTTGCATCACCCTTTTTTCAGACTCCATAAACATACCTTTCCCAGTCCCTTTATTCTTCCACTCTTTCCCTTCCATCTCTTCCCTAATCCATTTCCCTCCTGTGCAAAGTATGGCGGACGGATATCCGACCAAAATAATACCAATATTATTAAAAACATTTTCTAAGGAAGGCTAGGCAAATTTTAATTGTCTTTTTATATTGAAAAATTAATTTAAAAGAGAATTGATCAATTTTTCATATCTTTTCGAAAGATTTAGGTTAAAAAGCTAGGTTACAAACATATTTTAAAAATTTGTAGAATAAATTCGAGTGAGCTCAAGAAATATTTTGAATGATTTCAATAGGATAAAAATTTTTCTCAAAATTTCTGAGTAAATTTTAAATATTGTTTTATTTAGAAAATAAATCCTTAGAATTTTTTTTAAATATTCCGCGAGATTTCTTAAATTTTTTAGAAATCTGGAAGCTGATTAAACAAATTTTTTTAATTGAAAGAAATTTTCAATAAATTTAGGAGAAATTTAAAGCATTTTAAAATACATTTTAGAAATGATTCAAGTCTGCTTGAAAGATATTTGAAAATTTTAGATATTTCGAGCAGATTATAAATATTTCAAAGATTTTAGAAATTTTACCAAATTTATCAAATATTTTAAAATTAATCCCAAGCATATAATTAAAAATCTTTTTAAATTTTCTGAAGAAACCTATGAAAATGCCACGTATATAAACAAACACAAAAATTAAATAAATAGTTATTCGAAACTTTTATTTTCTCTTAAAAATTAATTTTCCACTCAAATTATAATTCAGTCGAATTTTCTTTTCTTTCTTGAATGATTTATTTTTGGTAGAAATGTTATTTTTTCTGGCTAAAAATGCTTTAAAACTCTTTTAAAAAAATTAATCTGTTTTAGTTGAGAATTCAACTATTTTGATAAAAATTGATCTTTTTGGATTAATTCGAATCTTTATAGTTTAAAATTTTAATATTTTTGAGCTGAAATATCAATAATTAAATTTTTGTTTCAAAATTTCTCCTTGTTTCAAAATTAAACTTATTTCTTTAAACACCTTTTTTTTGCTGATAATTCATTCTCTTGGTTAAAAATTAATGGCTTTCGTTGAAAATGAATTTTTTTTTCATTGAAAATTCAACTATCTTAGGGAAATTAATTTTTTTGAATATTTTTGATTTCTCTTTTTCGTTTTTCCCTCCTCCCTCGTTTTTTATGTTAAAAGTAGAAAATTCGATTCACATAACATCCAGATCTTCATGTCTGTTTTAAAGTCAAAGGAAATTACCACTCTCCTAAACTTAAATTGTAAATAGCTGGATTTTATGTCATTCATTGATGACTTTGAAACGTGATTACTCGTTCAGAAATCGAACGAGAAACTTTTTTATAAACCGATCGGAAAGTTTATAAAATTCCTCGTAAAATGACCCCTGACAAAGATATTTTTGAGCTTTTTAAGATAATGTAGGACATTAAAAGTTTTTTGAAAAATTTAAGAATTTCTCGACTTTTTTCATCTTGACTTTAACTCGTGGTGTGCCCTAGGAAAATTGAGACAAAAATCTGAAATTTAGAATGAACAGTCTCTGAAGTCTCACCTTAAATTTAAGTCCATAAAAGTTGAAAAATATACTTGGGTTCTCGAGATATGACGAAAAATGTCCAAGCGTTTTTGCGTCGGCTTTCAGTCGGCGCAACCAGCGAGGCGGGCTAATCGCCGACTGAAACTCGACGCAAACATGCTTGGACATTTTTAGTCGTATCTCGAGAGCCTGTGAAGACTTTTGCAATTTGTTTGGCTTAAATGAAAGATGAAGATTTCGAAGATCACATCCTGTCAATTACAGTTTTCGACATTTTTAGTCTGACTGAAATCTTATCGTAATTAAAGCCAATGAAACTTCAAAAATCATGACGGATTTCCAAGATATGAGAGAAAATTTCCAAGCGTGCCTGCAAACTGAAAGTCGATTCAGAAATGCTTGGACATTTTTAGTCATATCTCGAGAACCCGTGCATACTTTTTAAGTTTCATCGACTCAAATTAAAGATAAGACTTCCAAGATTTCGTGATATAAATTTTTGATTTTTGTCAAAAATTTTCTAGGATATGCAATAAGTTGAAGTAGATACACAAAATTCGAGAAATTCTTAAGTATTTTGTTTTTACTTTTCGCGTAGATTATTCTGCTTCAGAGATCAAAAATATCTTTATATGGGGGTAATTTGACGCGAGATGTCATAAGCTTTCCATCAGGTTATAAAAAAAATTCTCGCCCCTTTTATGAGCGATTAATCACGTTTCAAAGTCAGCAGTGATTTTTAGTACCACTCGCGTTAGCCCTGAAGATAATTTCCGATAGTACTGTATCTTTGTGTGAATACTGAATATATATATACACACCTTAATGGATTTCAAACAGGTGGACTAGTTCCCATAGAACTCTCTCCAGATTTTCAGAAAAGTGTTTGGGATATTCATGTCCAGTTTCCTTTGGTCCAAAAGCATTAAAATATCGGAATCGTATTAGCATTTCTGTAAGTCATCTTGAAAAACAAAATATTTTGCTTTGTTATCTAATATTTCGAAAATACGAAAAGTGCAACAATATTATTTTTTCAACTAAGAATAATTATAAATTAAATTTTGTTTTCAAAGTGAAACAATATTACTTCTTTCTTATTATATAGTAACAAATACAAGAGTTGGATCGAAAATGGGCTTATTTTTTGTTCTTTAATTAAGAAATTTAAGAGTTGGATCAGGGAAGAAGTTTTGTATCTTTCTTTTAAAAAATTTAAGAGTTGGATCGTGTGAAGGACTTATTTTGTTTCCAATTATAAATTAATTTAAAAATTGGATCCGGAAATAAGTTTTTTAGTTAATTTATTAACAAATTTGAGATTTGGATCGGGAAATGCCTTATTTTTTATTTATTTATAAACAAATTTAAGAGTTGGATCCAGAATGAGCTTATTTTCCCATTATTTATTAACAAATTTAAAATTTGGATCACAAAAGGACTTATTTTTAGTTAGTTTATTATTAATTTTCTAGAGCTCGATCAGAAAAGTGCTTCTTTTCTGTTTATTTAATAACAAATCGAACCGCTGAATCGGGAATTGGCTGATTTTGGGTTGATTTGTAAACAAATTCAAGGGTTGGACGGAGAAACAACATATTTTGTATTTATTTATTAACAAATTTAAGAGTTAGATTAATAACAAGTTTATTTTCTGTTTGTTTATTAACAAATTTAAAATTTGGTTTCGAGAAGCCTTATTTTTTGTTCATTAACTAACAAATTCAAAAGATTGTTTAAGAACTTACGGACTTATTTTTTATTTACTGATAAAAAAAATTCAAGAGATGTCCTGAAATAGCTGTTGTGTATTTATTAACAATTTCAAGAGTTGGATCGAAAAGGGGCTTATTTTCAATTTAATTATTGAAAAATTCAAAAGTTGGATCAGCAACGGGCTTATTTTTTGTTTATTTATTTAAAAACTCAAGGCTTGAATTAGGAAAGAGTTTTTTCTGTTATTTATGAAACAATTCGAGAGTTGGATTTGAAAAAAGGCTTATTTTGTATTTAATTTTTAATAAATTCAAGTTTGGATCATGAAAAGAGTTTTTTCAGTTTATTAAGCATTTAGATACGAAACAGTTTTATTTTTTATTTATCATAAACAAATTCAAGAGTTGTCGTGAAATGGCTTTTTTATATTTATTCTTCAACAATTTCGAAAGTTGAATCAGAAAGGGGCTTATTTTATACTTTATTATTAACAAATTCAAAAGTTGGATCAGGAAGGGCTTATTTTGTGTTTATTTATTAAGAAATTTAAAGGTTGGATTAGGGAAGGAGTTTTTTTCTGTTTATTTATGAAAAAATACAACAATTGGATTGGGTAAAAGGCTTATTTCGTACTTCATTGGAGACTTGGATATGAAACTGACTTATTTTCTATTTTTTTATAAACAAATTTAAGGATTGAAGCTTAAAATTGTATATATTGTGTTTATTTATTAACTAATTGAACTCAAGGCTTGAATTAGAAAAAAAATTTTTCTGTTATTTATGAAACAATTCGAGAGTTGGATTTGAAAAAAGGCTTATTTAAATTCAAAAGTTTCTTCAGGAACGGGCTTATTTAGTGCTTAATTGTAAATAAATTTAAGTTTTGGATCAGGAACGAGTTTTTTCTATTTATTGAAAATTGGTATGAGTAACAAGCTTGTTTTCCGTTTATTTATTAGTAAATTCAAGATTTGGATCAGGACAGAAGTTTTTTGTTTATTTAAAAATTTACGGGTTGGATAAGGGAAGGAGTTTTCTCTGTAATTTATTTAAAAAAATCAAAAGTTGGATTAGGAAAAAGGCTTATTTTTTTATAATTATAAATGAATTCAAGGGTTGGATCAGAAAAGAAGTTTTTTCTGTTTATTGACGATTTGGATAAGCAACAGCCTTATTTTCTGTTTATTTATTATTAAATATAAGAGTTAAAAACCGAATGGACTTATATTTTGTTTATTTATTTAAAAATTCAAGTGTTCGATCCGGAAAGGAGTTTTTTTGTTTATTTATCAACAAAATCAAGATTTCGATCGGGTAAAGGGGATTATTTTGTGTTAGTATTTAAAAATCGTGTACGTTGAAAAGATAACGTTTAAATGTTCGAAAATAGCGAAATAATAAATTTATTTATTCATTTTGTTTATTAAAAATTATGAAGTCTTATCGATTGATAGCCAGGATTCATTGCTAAATGATCGGCTACCAATTCCTCGATGATAAGTAACATTCTTGGTTTATAAATAAATAAGATGATAAAAATTAACTAAACATTGTTATTAATAATAGTAATTGTTAATCGTACTAAAATGTACTTTAAAGTTTATAAATTACTTATTTACATTTAATGACGTTGAAAGATGCAAGTTTTTAGGTGTAAAAACAGCCTAACAGTGCATTTGTTAATTAATTTTATTAAACAATTATTATAAATACCGGCTGTAGATAATTGTTTATAAAATTTTTTTATAAAATAATAAATTATTCAATAAATTTGATCAATTTAATATAAAAACTCTTTTAGTTTATAAATTGTTTAGATATAGTACAAGTAAAGTGACAAATCGCAGCCAATTCCAACAAATCCAATTTCATACATTTACTTGTTTATACAATATTCAATAAATATTTAAACAAGTGCCTGACAACTGTAAGATTTTTGGATAGTTACTATGTAATTTGAAATAAATCTAAATATTTTTCAAAAAACGGTAAACTTCCAAATATTTTGTTCCATTTTTGTTATTAAATAAAAAAATTAAAACTTTCTCAATAACTTGATCCGTAAAATTGATGCAGTATCTTAATAGCTTTTATTTTAAAATAAAGGATCAAATCATATAAAAATTGTGGCGGGAAATTTAAATTCACAAAATGTTGTTTGTCTTAAAGTTAAAACTAAAATTTACAGTAAATAGTTTTAAACTCGTTTCTATCGTTTTTTAAATATTTTTTCCAGGATGCTCAGGGAATCCAGATGCGAAACGACTGTACGACGACCTACTCTCGAATTACAACAAACTTGTGCGACCCGTCGTCAACGTGACAGATGCTCTGACAGTTAAGATAAAGCTCAAGTTGTCCCAGCTCATCGACGTGGTAAGTTTCCGTCCTAAAAGGTAAATTGCTCCTCAAATACTTAAAGATTTTCCCTCTTGATAAAAAAAAATATCTTCAATTTGATAAGAAAAAAACGATCCTGTCCGAATCTATTCAATCTTATCCTATCCTATCCCATTTAGGAATGGGATTTTTTTAAATCCAATTGTATTTTACCAAATCAGATTATATCCGTTTGTATTCGATCCTATCCTGTCATATTCGTTCCTATACTACCCGATCCTATTCATTCCTATCCGATCCTATCCAATTATATCTAACACTAATTTAATACGATCCTATCTGTTTCTATTTAATAATTTCCAATTCTCTTTGCTTATATCCGACATTGCCAGTGTCTATCCGATTCTATCTGATTCTATATTTTTCTGTCTGATCCTATCCAACCCTATTCTACTCGATAATGACCGAAACTAGCCAATCGTGTGCTCTATAGAATTTTAATTATTTTAAAAATATGATTCTATTTCACGATATTCGATTATTGCCGTTCCTATCTGGGCCTATCTAATTGTATCTGATCATATCCGATCCTATCCTATTCTATCTGATTTTATCCGATTCTATATTATTCTATCTGATCCTATCTAACAACATTCGATTCTATACGACCCTCTCCAATCCTATCTGACTCTATACGTTTCTATCTGATCCTATCCAATAATTACCCAATCCTGTGCGGTCCTCTTCGATAATATCTGATCATGTCCTATTATATCTGATCCTATACGATTATATCCAATTCAATTTATTACTACATAATTTAATTAGATGCTATTTGTTTATATTCAATAATATCCAATTCTATTCAATAATACCAGATGTTTTCAAATTTTATCTGATTCTATACGACCCCATCCGATCTTGTCTGATACTACATGTTTCGAAGCCTATCTGATACTGAATGGTCCTATCTGATGCTATCTGATCCAATCCGACTCTTACCGATTTCATCCGATCCTATTTAATTCTATTAGATTCTATCCGAGTATATCTGATTTTATCCAATTTTATCCGATTATATCTGGTCTTGTTAGATTCTATATGATTCTATGCTACCATATCCGATCATGTCTGACTCTATCTATTCTATTATATCCGTTTCTATTCATTCCTGTCGGATCCTATCCAATCCTATCCGGTCCCATCCAGCTATATCTGATTCTATTTAAACGAATCCAATATTACTTTATCCGAACCGATCTCATTCCATTTGATCCCATTCGAATATAGTCAGGCCTAGAAAATTATATAAGATCCTATCTGATTATATCGGATGATATCTGATTAAATTATTTTATATTCAATTCTATTCGATCCTCTTTAATGCTATCAGAACTTATTCTATTTTATCTGGTACTGTTTAACTCTATATGATTATATCTGATAATATCCGACTTTATTGAACACTATCCTATTTAATCCGATCCTATCTACTTTCAATCTGATTCCATTGATTTCTATCTGATCCTATCCGGTCCCATCCAGTTATATCTAATCTTATTCAACCCTATCTTACTGTAGCCAAATCCGTCCGATCCCATTTGACTCCATCCGAGTTTACCAAATTCTATCAAATTCTATCTTATTATATCTGATCCTACATAATTTTATCCGTTTATATTCGATTCTATTTAACAATATTCTTGCTTATTCGATTTTAGCTGTTCTTGTCTGATTGTATTTCATTTGATTCAATAATGTCCGATTTAATCCAATCCTATATGTTTTTTATCCAATAATATACAATCTTTACTAATAATATCCGATTCTATACTGACATATCTGATATTATCTGGTTCCATCCGTTTATATCTGATCCTATCGGGTCCAATACAGTTATACCTGACCCTATCCAACCCTATCCAACCCTATCTTACTCTTTCCAAATCGATCTGATCCTATCCGATCCCATTTGATCCTATCCGATTCTACTATATTCTATGAGATCTTGCCTGATAACATCGGATCCTAACCGATTATATCCTTTTCTATTCGATTCTATTGTATATAATTTCCATCCGAGCCTATTCGATTTTATCCGATCCTTTCTGAATGTATTTGATTCTATCCGATCGTATCCATTTTAATATAATACTATCCGATTTAATCCGATCGTATCTGTTTTAATATAATCGTATCTGATCTTGTCTGATTCTATCTGATTTTATCCTATTCTCTCTGATTCTATATGTTTCTATCTGATCTTATCCGATTCTATCCGTATCTTCCCAATTCTGTCAGGAGCAATCCGGTTCTATCCGATCCTATCGTCGAGGAAGAAAACCGAAATTATAAAAGTTTTAGCCCGGGACTACGAAATCCTAAAAATAGAAAAATAATAAAGTAACCGATAATCATTTTATTTTGTTTCAGAATCTGAAGAATCAGATCATGACGACGAATCTATGGGTTGAACAGGTAAATTACAAGTTTATTTCGACCTTTTAGTTGTAATTCTTTCATTTAAATATTTTTAATCGATTCTTTGCTATTTGATTTTTTTTTTTAAATAGATTTTTGAGCCACCTAATCCAATTTTTAACCATTTTTACCTTGATTTTGTCAAGACTGATAAAGTCCAAAAAATATAATTTTTGAATCAGTTCTCATGTGTCCTACTTTGGAAAAATCGAACATCCCTAAAATTTGTTTAATCCATCTTAATTTCAAGAACTTTTGAATTGACAATAAATTAGCTTTACTGGATGTAACCCCCTATTCGCTTTTTTACAACTACGTTTTTTATGGCCCCAAATACCCTTATTTTTGTGATCGTAAAAAATAAACGTGAGTCGTAAATAGAGAGGAATCAACAATCTCATAATCGGCATTTTTTCTTACACTTTTGGAAAAATAAAATAGAACAAAAATAAATTTTTTTAGAAACTTTCTAGAATTCAAACACTATTATCACTTTAATTTTTAACATAAAAATAGGAATTTTTTACGAAATAGTTAAATCTTCAAAAATTAAAATTCAACCGACAGAACGACTTTTCAACAAGGAGTTGTATTTTCCACCCAAAAAATACGACTTTAAAAAAATAGTTTAAAAAAATTAAACTTTCCACAAAATATTTTTATTTTTAACTGAATAACTGAATTTTTAACAAAATGGTTGAATTTTTAACCCACAAAGGGGGGGGGGGGGTCAATGAGAAAAGTCAAGTTTTCCACAAAATATTAACTTTTTAACCAAAGAGGTCAATCTTCAAAAAAATTATTTTTAATTTAGTAGTTCAACTTTCAACCAAGTAATCAAATTTTCAACGAAAGAAGATGAATTTTTGACGATATAGTTAAGTTTTCAATAAAAAAGATAAATTTTCAACAAATTCAATCTAAATTTAAAAAAAAACAAGAAAAACAAAAAATACGTAAAACAGACGAATTATCTACAAAATAGTTGAATTTTT
>NC_046666.1:2471083-2475751 GCF_010883055.1 Belonocnema kinseyi | reverse complement strand
CCCCCCCCCCCCCCGCTCCGTAAAATAAAATTTTTTACTGAATTGCTGAATATTTTTTTAAATTATTATTTTAATTTGCAACTAAATATACAAAATATGAATTTTCTAAAAAAAAAATATAAATTTTAAACAAAAAAATATAACTTTTTAACAAAAAATGCGAATTTTGAACAAAAAGTTCATTTTCAATCCAA
Organism: Belonocnema kinseyi; assembly: GCF_010883055.1. NCBI lineage: Eukaryota > Metazoa > Arthropoda > Insecta > Hymenoptera > Cynipidae > Belonocnema > Belonocnema kinseyi. The sequence continues at coordinate 2,475,557 of NC_046666.1, read as the reverse complement.
TGGTTCAATTTTCTACCATGTTTGTTGAGTTTTTAGCCCAAAAGATAAATTTTCTACAAAACTGTTGAAATTTCTACCAATCTGTTGATTTTATAACTAATCATTTTTAAGCCGAAGATAAAATTGTGTAAAAAAGATATTGAATTTACAACTGAAAAATATAAATTATTCACAAAAAAGTTTATTTAAAACCAAATTGCGGAATTTTCAACTAAAATGATGAATCCTCAAAAAAAATATTTTTTCTTAAAATAAAAAATAGTTTAATTCAGCTAAAAAATATGAATGTTGAACAAAATAGTTGAATCCTCAACCAACACACATTAATTTTCAACCAAATAATGCATTTGTGACTAGAATGGATGGAATGGTTAAAATTCCAGTGAAAAAATTAATTTTTAACCAAAACACGTTTTTTGAAAAAAAATTGGGAAAAGATAGTTATGGCATAGAATAAGTAAAAAATGAATAGAAAATCAAAAGGCCGAAATTCAAAGCAAGACGTGAGACACCTAGTGAGCGCGCCAAAAAGCTTTAATTTAAAATAAAAAAATTTCAAATGTATTGGCAATAATGATTGATTTGTTATCTTTCAGTGTGCATTAAAGTGAAAAACGAGAAAAAGGGGAAATTTTTCGAAAACAGGAGAAAAAAGGAAAATTTTTTGAAAAAGGCGGAAAAGTGGTTTAAAGCATAGAATACGTAGACTCTAAATAGACAAACCAACCGCAAGACGCGAGGCACCTAGTGAGCGCGTCAAAAAGCTTGCATTAAGAAAAATTTAATTAATTTAAAATGGATTGGTAATAATTATTGACTTCTTATTTTTTGGTTTTCTTTGAAGCGCAAATCAGGATAAGAAGGAAAATTTTGTAATAGAGGGAAAAAAAAGATTTCTTGAACAAAGCGGGAAAGAGTGTTAAAGCAGAGCATACGTACAATGTAAATAGAGAAACAAAACGCAGCGATTAAACGCAAGACGTGCGGCACCTAGTGAGCGCGCCAAAAAGCTTGAATTTAAAAAAAACTTCACTTATTTCAAATGTACTTGTAATAATTAATAATATTTATGGAATTTGGCACTTATACTTCTTTTTGAAAAGAAAAATAATTGTGGCACATCCCTCTTTTGAGAAAATATCTAAAAAATACATATGTAGGCTCCTATCAATTTTACGATTTTTCTTCTGCTTTTTTTTGTTTTTTTGAGTGGTTGGAAGTGCTCTCAGGTTTTTTGACAACTTGTCTCTTTTTGCGAGCATGACTAAACTTGTGCCCATTGTTCGTTATGATCCGTTTTGAAGAGTCGCTTATCGCGGCGCGTTTCGTTGCATCTCTGAAAATGCAACTCGTCCCGAAGGCGAAATCGATGTTCCTCTTTCACTTTACACGGATGAGTAACAGAACAATTCCTTCGTCGAGAATATTTCAAACTGAATCAGTTGGCTTAAACTTTTATATCTGACCTAAAAAGGTATCTCGTGCTGAGAACGAAAATTCAAACAAAAAGATTTTATATGAAACAGACTCTACCATCGAGTATTATACGAGACTTATAAAGTATTTTGAAATTAGAAAAATGTTTCTACTTTTCAAGACTGTTTCCCATTGCAAGATCCAGCATTTTAATGCAATCTCTTTAGATTTACAGATTTATAATTTAATACAGATTTTTAATTTTAAGTAGAATAGAAGAGGAAACCCTTTTCCAACTACAGTTTTGGATTGAAAGTCATGACAAATAAAAAAAAACCTTTTCCAATTGAAAAATCATGAACTGATTAGGATTTCTTTCTTAAGACCTTCAACCATTCCTTCTTGATTCCTACCTTTTACTTTATTCCCGCTTTCATCTTTTCTTCCTTTTTGATCTATTCCTTCTTTTAAACTCTTCTTTTTTGACCTCTTCATTACTGAGCCCTTCCTCCCTGACCTTTTTTTCTTAATTCCTATCTTCTTAATCCTTTCGTTCTTGACCCCTTTTTTCCTTGATTACTTCCTTGGATACCTTCCTTCATGACCTCTTTCTTTTTAGTATTTCATTGTTGGCCCCTTCTTTCGTAATTCATACCTTCCGTACCGCTTTCTTCTTGATTACTTGCTTCTGAACCTTTTCTTCTTGAATACTTTCTTCTTGACCCCTTCTTTTATTTCCCCTTCCTTATAGTTCTTTTCCGTCTTGAATCCTACCTACTTGACTTCTTCCTTTTTGATTCCTATCTTCTGTACATCTTTTTTCTTGCTTACTTCCTTCTGAGTCTCCACTTTTCGAAAGCTTTCTTTCTGACCCCATCGTTCTTGAAATCTTCTTCTCTGATTCGTTTCGTCCGTTTTCTTCTAGAACTCTTCTTTCTTGACTTCCTCCTTTTTGACCTCTTCCTTCCTGACCCTTTAATTCTTGACCCTTTTTTTCTTAATACCATTTTTCTTTATCCTGGACCTCTCTTTTCTTGATTCCTTCCTTCTTGGTTCCTTTCTTCTTGAACTCTTTATTCTTGACATTTTTCTTCGTGAACACTTCCTTATTGACGTCTTTTTTTTTACCCTTTCAACTTTGATCCCCGTTTTCCATGATTCTTTCTTTCTTGACCCCTTTCTTCCTAAACTCTTCCTTCTTGACCTCTTCATTCTTGATCCTTTCCTCCTAAATGTTTTTTCTGTAATTCCTACCTTATTAACCCCATTCGTCTTTTTTCTGGATTTCTTCCTTCTGAACCTTCTCTTTTGAACAGTATCTTGATAACCCCTTTGTCCTTGACCCCTTTTTATGTGATGCCTTCCTTGTTGACACCTGCCTTTGTAATCTCTTTTTTCTTTAACTATTCCGTCTTGACCTCTTAATTCTTTTCCTCGTACTTCTTGGCCCCTCTCCTGTTTAATTTTTCTTTCTTGTTCGTGTTCTTCCAGAACTCTTTTTTCTTGAATTGCTCCTTCTTGATCTTTCCCTTCCTTACCCTTTACTTCTTTGATCCCTTTTTTTATTCCATTTTTCTTTGTTTTTGGCCTCTTTTTACTTTATTCCTTTTTTCTTGGCCCATTTCTTATTGAACTCTTTTTTCTTGACGTCTGTCGTCTTGATCCCTTTCTTTTAACTATTCCTTGTTGACCTTTTTCTTTGTGAACTCTTCCTTCTTGACCCCTTTCTTCTTGACCCCTTTCTTCTTGAATTCTTCTTTCTTGAATTCTTCCTTGTTAAGCCCGTACAAATTGACTCCTTTTTTCTTGATTCCTCTCTTCTGAACTCTTATAGTTCTTTTTATAATTCAGATGTAAACAAAAATTGTAATCTTTTTTAAGAATTGCCTGTTTCATGTTAGAATTATAGTTCTTTTATAAAATATACGCTTTTAAATTAAATTTATCATTCCTTTCAAAAATTCCCGGTTCTTTTGGAAAGATTTTTGTTCCAGACTTTTCTTGTTTCCTACCCTCTCAATCCTCTTCTTTTTTACGCCTTTTTTTATTCCATGTTGACTCGTTCCTTTTTTATACCTTTTTTATTGTTTCTTTCCTCATTATCCCGTTTTATCTGCACTCCTTACTTCTTGAGATCTGTTTTCTTTAACTCTTCCTTGTTCAACTCTTCCTTGTTGACCCATTTTTTTCTTCTTTTCTTCTTTCTTGGCCTCTTTTTTTATCAATTTCTTCTTGAACTCTTCCTTCTTGACCCCTTTGATCTCATCTTCTTCCTTCTCGATCCCTTTCTTCTTGAACTATTCCTTCTTAACCCATTACTTCTTGACCCCCTTTTTCTTTAATCCTGCCTGGTTGACCACTTTCTTGTTGACCCCTTTTTTCTTGTTCCATTCTTTCTTGAACTCTTCCTTTTTAATCTCTTACTTCTTGAGCCCTTATTTCTTTATTCCCTCCTTCTTGTCTATTCATTTTTTATCTCTTTTCTCTTGATTCCTTCGTTGTTGATCCCTTTCTTATTGAACTCTCCCTTCTTTCCTTCTTCCTTATAGACTTCTTTATTCTTAACTTCCTAATTCTTCACCGCTTTCTTATGACCTCTTCTTCCTCTACCCCTTACTGTTTGACCCCTTGTTTCTTGATTCCTACTTCTTGAAGCCTTTTTCTTGATTCTTTTGTTGTTGACTCCTTTCTTATTAAACTCTCCCTTCTTTATCACGTTCATATAGATTTCTTTCTTCTTAACCTCATCTTTCTTGATCCCTTCTTTCTTGACGCCCCTTTCTTCTTGATCTCTTCTCTCCTGCTCCCTTAATTCTTGACCCTTTTTTTCTTGATTCCTTTCTTCTTGACCTCCAACTTTATAACCTCTTTCTTTATCCAAATTTAAATTATACTTGTTTCTTTTTAAAGGTTAACTCTTTCTTTTTCTATAAAAATTCGGAGAAAAAATTCACAGGAGATTTATCTAAAACAAGAAGCGACAGTTTAGCAAAATGTATAAAATGGCTTCGGTGAACTGTGCAACCTACTTCGAAATAACCCACGAATTCTGGGCCAT
>NC_046666.1:2466477-2470983 GCF_010883055.1 Belonocnema kinseyi | reverse complement strand
ATACTTACACACATTCCTGCACACGATCCCTAAAAAAATATTCCTCTCAAAAAATTCAAACCTCAATTCAAAGTTTACCAGAATTTATATATTTAATTATGCACTTCTTTTTTATATAAGCAGCAGCTGTGTAAAATTTCGTTTTGATGAACAAACAACTTTTTATATAATTTTGTCAACATTTCTGAAAAACCCTGAGAAAAATTAAAAACCCGTAAAACCCCGAAATAACGAAATAAGTAACAATAAATTGTTTTGATATTATTCAAAATCAGTGTGAATTTTTATTTTGACTTACTAGTGAATTCCTCTTCTTACTTCTCCACCTTACCCCCCCCCTGTCACTCCCCCTCTCCCTATTCGCCATTCTCTATTTTTCTTCAATTACCCTACTACCACCCTTCTCCACTCTTACCTAGTTGTACACCCCTTTCCTACTCCTCAGCAATACCCTACTATCACTACTCTTACTTCCCCTCTTACTTCCCTTCTTCTCTTTTCATCATTTTCTATACTTCCCCATCCCTCATTTTCTCTCACTTCCCATCCGTGATTTTCCTTTAATTCTCGGGCCTCACTAACGCTTACTGCTGTTCTTCTCCCTTCTTATTTTTCCGCACTTCTCCTCGCTTCTCCTCAGTTCCCATCTCCACCCATTATTTTCCTCTTTTCACCGCTCACTCTAAAACCATCCCACTCATTCTCCCTACCACACTTCTCCCATTTCTCCCTCCACTACCTTCTTACCTTTAGTCTCACTTCCTTGCTCATTTTCCTGCCTCTCTTTTTATAATTTTATCCACTTTCCTACCTCTTATTTCTCTTACTTCCCCTATTTTCCCCTTATTTTTCATATACAAAATTTCTTTCGATCCCATCATTTCCCCTACTTTCCCTTACTTCACTTTCAGTCCTTTTCTTTTCTGCCCTTTCCCTCAATATACCCTACTTCTTTCCTCTTGCCCCATAATTCCTGCCTATTGTCTTACTTTCCGTTTCGGGAAAAAAAGAAGAAAGGGGATTTGGAGGTTGCCTTATTTTTTATTATTTTCATTTTCGTTTTTTAAATTTGAATGGAGGCATTTAAAACTATATATTTTCAGGATGGTGTCCTTCCATCCTATTTTTTCCCTGGAGGGAAAACAAGAAAAGGAGAAAGAGGAGAATTGAGGGAAAGGGAAGTAAGGGAAATAACTGGGAGGAAGTAGGGGGAATTAGAGAAAGGAAAAGTAGGGAAATTAAGATGAAATGAGGTGAGGGTAAGTAGAGGAAGTGAGGGGAAGTTTGGTAAGTGAGAGAAAGTAGGGGAAATGATTGGAAAGGAAGTTATTTAAAAATTCAACTATATTCTAAAAAATTCTTCTCTTTAGTTTGAAAATTCAACAATTTGGTTATAAATGCAACTGTTTGGTTGATAATTAACTTTTTTGATTAAAACTCAACTCTTTGTTTGAAAATCCATCTTTTTAAGTTGAAAATTTTTAAATTTGATTAAAAAATCAACTTTTTTTTTTAAATTAATTATTCTGTTAAAAATTCCACTATTTTGTTGAAAAATTCACTGTTTCATTAAAAAGTAATTATCTTGTTTGAGAATTCAAATATTTTATTTAAATCTTACATTTATCATTCAGAAATTATTTCTTTTTAAATGAAAATTATTCATATTTTTTAGATTGAAAATTCTTTTTTTTCTATTCAAAAGTTTATGCTTAAAAATTTATCTTTTTGATTTCACGGCTCAAAAGTCTAGTTCAAATTTTTTGGCTGCTCTTGACTGAAAAATCTTTTCTGGTTCAAAATTAATTTTTTCCGTAACAAATTTTTCTTTTGGGCTGAATTCAACTTTTTCCATTCCATTTATCTACATGGTTAAAAGTGGATCTTTTTTATTAAAAATTCATTTTTGTTGCTGCAAATTCATCAGTTTAATTGGAAATACAACTATTTTCTTGAAAATGGAATTATTTTTGTTACAAATTAAATTATTTTGTTCAAAAATCAATTATTTTATTTAAAATTTTACTTCATAACTGAAAAGGAAATTATTTTATTTGAAATTGATCTTTGTTGTTGAAAAGTTTACTATTTTGTTGAAACTTCAACTATTTTGTTAAAAATTCAACTTTTTTATATACAAAATTCACTTCTATTTCTTTGAAAAATTCTTGATGGAAAATTTATCTGTCATGGTTCAACATTTAACTTTCTTATAAGAAATTTTGTCTTTTTTGGCTTGAAATTCGACAATATGGTTAATATTTTTTTCTTACGTGACTGAGAAATTTTTCCTGGTTGAAAATACAACTTTTTCGTAGTAAATTTTTTCTTTTTAAAATTTGTTTTTTTCTTTTTTAAACTATTGAATTTGTTGTTGAGAATTCATTTTTGTCTGAATTCGACTCTCTTTGTTTAAAATCGAAATCTTTTGAGTAGAAATCTTTTTTGATTCAAAATTCCAGTCTTTGGTTATAAATTAATCTACTTTGCTTAAAGATTCAACTATTTTGTTTAAAATTTAATTATATTTTTGAAAATTCCACTATTTTGTTTAAAATTAATCTTCTTTGTTTGAAAATTTAACTGCTCCTTTAAAAATTTCTCTTTTTGAATTAAAAATTCCACTATTTCGTTAAAGTTTAATCTCCTTTGTTAAAAACTCATCTTTCTTGATTAAAAATACAACAATGTGGTTGAAAGTTCAACTATTTTATTGAAAAATGTTTTTTTTTTAATTTAACTATTTGTTTAAAAAAATAGAATGAAAATTATTTGATTGAACACTCATCTTTGTAGGTCAAAAATCCAACTATGTAGTTAAAAATTAAAATATTTTGTTCAAAAATTCATTACATTGTTGAAAATTCTACTATTTCATTAACAAGTAATTATTTTGTTTAAAATTCCCAAATTTTGTTAAGAAGTCATCTTTTGTATTCGAAAATTCAACTGCTTTGTTGAAAAATCGTCTTTTTGAAATGAAAATTTCTCTTTTTCTCTTCAAATTCTTTTTTTTTTTATTAACAAGTTTGCATTTTAAATTTTACCTCTGTTCGTTAAAAATTCTAATTTCACAATAAAGACGAGGCAAAAAAGATGAGTCATAATTTACATGATTAGCATGATTTATTTCGTTGAACATTAAGCAAATTTCGCAAAAAAATACAAAATGTATTCTTGTGAAAATGAAAAAAAAATTTCAATGGAAAAAGCTCCTTATATTTTCAACCTTCATATTTCCTCTTTCGACGCACTTTACGAGCCCTTTCCATTAATATCAGATATCAGTATCGCTTTCATCCTAACAGATCCTTAACTCCTCTCGCTTATTTTTATGGCAGAAAATCTTCCAATATTGACAAATTATTGTCTTCCTCATTTTTAGGCAATCATTTTTTATATTGCAAAAATCTGAAATTGAACAAAAAGTAAACAATTTTCATTTTCACCCTCATGTGGATTCAAGTATCAGATAATGGAAACACTGAATTTCCTGTGCACTTTCTAGGTCTATCAAATATTAAGATCGACCTCTAAGAAATATTCCTTCTTTACGTAAAATTAAAAATTTTTTTCCATTACGTGATACCATCTATTTTGAAGAAATATGTATTATAAACAAGATCACATTCTCGAACTCATTATAGATTCAGAGTAGATACCTATTGAATTATACAAAGTTTGATGTGATCTAACTTTTCCAATGAAATGCATAGAAGATCATATCTTACATTTTATTATTCAAAAACAAAATAAAAGCTGAAAATTTCAGAAAAAATTTTAATTTTTTATAGTTAATATAAGAATAATTAATTATAAACAATAATTAATTGTTAAAATAAATGCTTTCTCAAGAGGCATAAATTATTAGCTCGCTAATTGATAAGTTTACAAGAAGTTGAAAATTTCAGACAAACTTTAACCCTCTAGCATTATTTATAGACAATATTGTTAGAAATAATACTAACTTGTTTAAACAATTATGTTTTTTCACTTTTCTTTATTTTTTTCTTGTTCTAACTGAAAAGCTAGAAACTTCAGGAAAAACTGCAATCCTCTAGCATTATTTTAAAAGAATATTGTTATAAATAATAATAAATTGTTTACGTCATTCTTTTTTTAACCTTAATTGGCTAGTGTCTCACTCTAAGTAAAAAGTTTAAAAAGGGTTATATATTTAAGAAAAATCGCATCTTTCTAGCATTAATCTGTGGGTGGATAGTTATAAACAATAATAAATTATTTAAACAAATACTTTGTTAGTTGCAATTAGTATTACATCACTCTCATTAAAAAGTTGACGCTAAGTTTGAAATTTCAGGAAAAATCGCAACTTTGAAGCATTATTTTAAGATAATATTGTTACAAATAATAGAAATTATTTAAACAATATTTTTTAACATCAGCTCATTTTTTCCTTGCTCTAAAAAAGATTTTGGAAATTTCAGAAAAAACTGAAACTTTCTAGAATTACTCTAAGAGTAGATGCTTATAAACAATAATACA
>NC_046666.1:2452278-2466377 GCF_010883055.1 Belonocnema kinseyi | reverse complement strand
TTGTTATACTTAGTTTATCATTTCCTCGCTCTAACTGAAAAGTTGAAAAAAGATTGGAAATTAAAAAAAAACTTTTTAGCAGTATCCGAAGAGAATATTATTGAAAAAAATTGAATTGTTAAAGCAAGGTAATTTTTTCAAAGCAATCCTTTCCGAAATAGATTTTTATATTTATTTATTTGAATGTGCGAAACTTCAGAATTTGTCTATTCGCTACAAAAATCTATTCAAATAATACTGTCTTTCTGAGAGAATATAGGCTTTTCTCCCCTCGTTGTATATCTAACAATCTAACATAGCATTTTGTCGAAAAATGCCTCCAGGAAAACCTGCGAAACACTAGAACACTAACACTGGGGTTACTGCCGAGATACGAGCTCGAGTTACAGTTACAGGGTAGTTCTAAAGTGCTGAACAACCCCACCAATACTACATTATTTTCTCGCACATTATGCTTCTCGTAAAAGTATACAAAGCTATTTTCTCTCACGTAATACGAAATACGATACCAAAAAATCAGAAATTATATTCAGAATATATCAAAATTTGTATTCACTTTTAATGTCCAATATTCAAATTTGACTTCGAAATTCTTGGAAATTAAAATAATTAAAAAATTAATCAAACTAGTTGACATCCCATCCCATCCCATCCCATCCCATCCCATCCCATCCCATCCCATCCCATCCCATCCTATCCCATCACATCCCACTCCATCCCATTCTATATTCTTTACTCGTACCCCCTCCATACCTATACCGCTCTTATCCCATCCTCTCACTTCTGTACTGCAACCATTTAGTTTCTATCCCATCACGTTCCCTACTATACAACTCCCACCCAATTCTCGTCCCATTCCATGGTCTTCTATATATCTCCTATCTAGCTCCTCTTCTATCTCCTTCCCTACTATACAGCTCGCTTCCCATTCACTCTTACTTAGCTCCCATCTAGTTCCTGTATCATCCCTGTTCTACTTCTAATCAGCTTTAAAGTTATCCTATAGCTACTATCGCATCCAACCCCTATGAAGGTACTATCCTATCTCCTCTCCTTCTATACAGCTACCGACTAGCTCTTATCTCATCCATCCACCTTTTATAAAGCTACCCTCCAGCTCTTGTGGCGACCCAACCCATTCTATAAATCTACCATCTAGCTTCCATCCGATCTGCTTCTCTGCTATACAGATCCGATCCTCTCCTACACAGCTCCCATTTAACTCCCAGTCCGTTCCATGCCTTCCTGTCTAGCTCTCTTCCCCTTTCCTTTTATGAAACTCTCCTACAGGTACCATTTAATCACCTTCCCTACTATATAGCTCCCTGCTATACAGTTGCAATACAGCTCCCATCCCACTCCGTTCTCTGAACTTCTCTCCACTCCTATACAACTCCCACCCAGTTCCCATCCTATCCTATACAGCTTCCGTGCAGCTTCATTTCGATCCCGTTCTTTCCTATACACCTCCCACTTAGTTCCCATCCCATCTTCTTCTCTATTATGCAGATCCCGTGCCATCTCCTCCTGTCCAGCTCTATCTATTTCCGATTAAACTCTTATTCCATCAACTCTCCTCCTATTTATCTACTATCTAGTTTGCATCCCTTCCTATACAGCTCACGTGCAGCTTCATTCCCATCCCCTTCTATACATCTCCCATTTACCTCCCATTATTCTCCTCACCCAATATACAGCTCGCATCCCATCTCCTACCCTACTATACAACTCCAATCCCATCTCCTCCTGCTATACAGCTACGATATAATTCCCATCCCATCCCCTCCTATAGAGCTCCCATGTAGCTTCATTCTCATCCCATCTCCTCCTATAAACCTCCCATTTAACTCTCATCTTATCTTCTGCCCTACTGCACAACTTACATCCCGTCCCATATCCCCCTATTCAGCTCTCATCTAGTTTCCATCCAGCTCCCATTCCATTAACTCTTCTCATATACACCTCCAATTTAAATCCCATCCCCTCTCCTCTTATACTATACAGCTCCTATCTCATGTTCTTCCCTATTATACAGCTCCCATCCTATATTCTTCCCTAATATACAGCTCCCGTCGCAACCCATCTTCTCCTATTGAGCACCCATTTAGTTCCCATCCAGTTCCCATCTCATCAACTCTCCATCTATACAACGACTATCTAGTTCACATCGTCTCCTATACGGCTCTCATGCAGCTTAATTTTGACCCCATCCTCTCCTATAAATCTTCCATTTATCTCCCATCTCGTTTCCTCCTTCACTATAAAGATCTAATCCTATCTTCTCCTATTCAGCTCCCACATAGTGCCCATCCAGCTTTCATCCCATCAACCTATATTTCAAATTATCCTACATTTTTGCATTACAACTAAAAAATTATTACGAAAGTCTATCAACGTTTCGATGTTCATTCAAAACTCTTTTTTCATTACAATAAAAACAAATTTTTTAATCAGTCAAAATCCATAATAAAAATTTATTTTTTATTTCAAAAAGTGTTTTGAATAAACGCCGCAATGCTGGTAAAATGTTTAATATTTTGTTTTATTCAGATTAAGAATAAATAAAAGGGACGATAAAAAATAAGAAAAAATATTTCGAGGTGGCCTTCTTTTTCTTTCATCTTTTATCATTTTAGTTTTTAATTTAAATAATTTCTTAAAAAGCTCTATTTTTTCTCACTGTAGTAAAAATTTCGAAATTTCAATTTTTCAAATTATTTTTTTATTTTGTTTCAGTCGTGGTACGATTACAAACTCAAGTGGGATCCCAAGGAGTACGGTGGAGTGGAAATGCTGCATGTGCCCTCTGATCATATTTGGAGACCTGATATAGTTTTATATAACAAGTAAGATTAATTTATAATTATCGATTAAAAATATTTTCTTTTTCCATAAAAAATTACAATACTTTGAAAAAATTAAAGAACCTGACGTACACTGGGGTTTCTGAATGATTTTCAAAATTTCAAACAGATTGGTGTGTTTGGATTATTTATAAAAATTTGTACGATTTTTTATCTAACAACAAAATTGAGATCTTTCATTTATTTTTTATTTTTTAGAAGTACAATTTTATTCAAGATTTTTATTTTTACTAAACAAAATCTTATATCTGTTCTAAAACTATGTAGAAATAATGTGCAGGAGATGGAAGTAATTAAAACAAATTGCTTATTACTTTGTAAACAAATTAATAAACAAAAGTTTTTTTCGGAATTGGCAATGTTTAATCACGACTTATTAAAAATATATGATATTTGGCAAATGTTCGAACGATTTTTATTTAAAAATTCACAGTTTTGATAGACTAATAACCTTTTGGATGCCTAGTCATTGAAAAAAAAACTCTGAATTTTTTTATGAAAATTGTTCAAATAATTATTAATTCTTATGAATTCAAAAATTGACATATCAAAAATGCATTCGAAAGAGACTTTTAGTTGATTTTGTAATAAAAATGATCTTATCCGTTAAAAAATATCCAAACTTTAGTTTATTAATTTATTTATAAAGTAATAAAACATTTCTTAAAATTATTACCATACATTGGAAATTATTTTTATATGAAGCCTCCTTATTTGATCAATTTTAAAAATTAATCTGTCAACTTTGTTGTTAAATAAAAAACTAACCAAATTTTTTCTCAAAAATCCAAACAAATAAATCTTTTTGAAATTTAAAAAAGCGAACCCGAATAGCGCAGGATAAAAATTTATTTGTGCACAGAAACCTGTTAAGGCGTAAATAAATGTTCAAACCTCCTCCTACCATAATTTTCCTCCCCTACTTCTACGCTTCCCCTCCCTTCTCCAACTTCTTCCTCATCTACTTTCCCCTTCTCTCACTTACCTCCACATTTGAGCTTACTTCCTCTCACTTCCCTTATTTGTGAGCCGTGAGTTGTGAGCCGTGAGTTGTGAGCTGTGAGCTGTGAGTTGTGAGCTGTGAGTTGTGAGTTGTGAGTTGTGAGTTGTGAGTTGTGAGTTGTGAGTTGTGAGTTGTGAGTTTTAATTTATGAGTTGTGACTCTAAAAATGAATAAAACTTGAAAATCGTGATAAAATTTGATATAATTTAAAATTTTATTTTTTTCCAGTGCCGATGGTAATTTCGAGGTGACGCTGGCGACAAAAGCAACTTTAAATTACACGGGTAGAGTCGAGTGGAAACCACCGGCGATTTACAAGTCTTCCTGTGAAATTGATGTCGAGTACTTTCCATTCGACGAACAAACATGCGTCATGAAATTCGGATCATGGACGTACGATGGCTTTCAGGTAAACTTAAAAAATTTATTTTTTTCTATTAGTTGCTCTATTTTTTTTTCTGAATTATCACGCCCTTATTATTTTTGAAAATAAATTTCAAATTCCCATACTTGAAGTAAAATGTCAAACTTCTTGATAAACTTCGATTTTAGAGTGCATGCTACCCTTAATTAACAAATTAATTTCTCGTGAAATATTAGTTGTAAAGAGTTCTGGAACGCGTTCTTTTAAAGTAATTTTTATTTCCTAAAAATCGAGTTATAAGGAATTTTTACCTATCTTATAACCGGAAGCAATAATCCAAGAAAATTTTTTCAAAAATCTTTCCATTTTTCAGTTTCGGGACCATCCGTGAATTATTTTACAGATTTTGTTGTGGGGGATACAAAAAAATCTGTTCGTTAATGCAAAATTTATTATTTTAAATGAATTTTGGAAAAATAAAATATATTAATTGGAGATTCAAGAGTTTTCAATTTAAATCGCCCAAATTAAATCCATTTCAATTTATTTGTTATTTTTTAAGAATTATATTTTTAATCATCAAAAACACCGAATTTTTCATTGTAAAACTAAAAATTTTCATATTTTTTAATCACAAATTTTCGAAATTAAATACTCTTCAATTTTAAAGATTTACAATTTACAGTTCTACAATTTTAAAATAGAACATTCTTGAATTTTCAAAATATAGAATTTAAAATAATTGAAATTCCTTTAATCTAAGCGATTTACAATTAACAATTTTTAAATTTTTAACGCAAATAATTTAGGATGATATATATTAAATTTTTTTGATAGTTTAATTTTTAAAATTCACAACTGAGAACTATTAAATTTCAAAGATGTATGAATAAAAATTCCTTAATTTGGATGATTTTGAAAAACAAAAGTACAGAGTTTATTATTTAAAAAAGAAAAAAATCGCATAATTTAAAATTTCTAATTTTTAAAATATAGAATTGAAAACTTTTCAATTTTTAATTATATTTACAATCAAATAACTGAGTTTTTAAATAAAAAGGATAAATTTACCACAAAAAATTAAGTAGTTAAATTTTTAGTTCAAACGTTATTTTTTTTTACTAAAAACACGATTTTCTAACAAAATAGTTAAATTTTCAACAAAATACATTATTTTTCAACGAAGTAATTGAAATTTCGACTAAAGAAGATAATTTTTCAACCAATTAATTTAATTTTTAACAGAAATGGGTAAATTTTTTACCCCGAAATATATATTTTAATTTTTAATCTCAAAGATGAATTTTTAAAATAAAATAATGAATATTTAACGGCAATAGTTAAATTTTCATTTAAAAAATAATTTTTAAACCAAAGAACAACGAATATTTTTTTAAATTGATTTTTCAATCAAATATATGAATTTGTAACAAAGTAGTTGAATCCTATAATAATAAAAAATTCAACAAAATAGAGTAAGTGAAGATTCTTTAATTTTAACGTGTTGTAATTAGATTTTCTTTCATTTTAATTATGTAGTTTAATTTTTTCATAGTTCAATTTTAAAGATATATAAATAAAATTTCTTAAATTTTGATCATTTTCAAAATTAAAATTTAAGTCTTGAATTGGAAATCTTCAAATTAGGAGACATTTCAAATGCAAATCATTAAAATAAAAAAATTGTATTGTTAAACTTCAAACTTGCATAATTTTTTATTACAAATTTTCAAAATTAAAAACTCTTCAATCTGAAAGGTTGACAATCTAAAGTTCTACAATTTTAAAGTGTAAAAATATAATATTAAAAAATTTTGAAATCATAAAAATGAAAATTATTCAATTTCAGGACTCACAATAGAAATTTTTTAATTTAAGCGATTTTCAATTTTCAATGTGATTAAAGTATGATTATGTAATTCTATTTTTATAATATTTAAAGTTTTTACAATTTTTGATTTTTTTTACATTAAAAATTGAAAATTCTTGATTTTTCAATACATAAAATTGAAAATTCTTTGACTTAAAAAGTACAAGATTCTTTAGTTTCAGGATCTATATTTTTAATTTATGTGATTTTAAACGTTTTTTGAAACAGTTCGATTTTGAAAATTTATAATTCAAAATTCTTCATTTTGACCGATTGAAATTTAAAATTGATTCAATTTTACAGATTATCAATTAAAAATTTTATTATTTTCATGATTTACAATTAAAGATTCATTAATTCGGAATTATTATTGTTGAAATCATGTAATTAAAAATTTTTTTTTAGATGTCGTAGTTCAATTTTGAAGATTTATAATTTAAAATTTTTCATATTAAAGTTATATGAATTGAAGATTTTATATTTTTGAATATTAAAAGTAAAGAATTTGCAATTCAATTTATTTAATTTTATACATCCTAAATTGAAAATTTATTGAATTTTTTAGATTCAAAATGAAAAATTTTATAATTTTCATGATTTATAATTGAAGATTTATTAATATCGAATATTTATATTTTGAAATTACGTAATTTTAAAGATTAAAATTTTTTAGAATTTCAATTTTTACGATTGCCATTAGAAATTCTTTAATTTTCAATGTATATAATTTAAAATAATTTAATTTGATTTTTTTCTAATAGTTTAAGTTTAAAGATTCATAAATGTAATTTCTTCAATTTTAAAATCATAAAAAATTTAAGATTAAAAGTCAAGAATTTTCTGTTCTTAATCTTCAAAGTTTAAGAAATTAAACATTCAAATCATAAAATTAAAGAATTTTTTGTTGTAACACTTGAAACTTCTTTTAGTTTTAATTTTTAATTTTCAAAATTAAAAACTCTTCAATTTTAAAGATTCACAAATCAAATTTTTACAAATCCGAATTGTAAAAAGAAAAATTCTTGAATTTTGAAAATATAAAATAAAAGATTATTCAGTAACAAATATATTTCATTTTAAGCGTTTTGTTTAATATTTCAATTTTAAAGATGAACAATTGAAAATTTTTCCATTTTTACGACTTGTATTTTGAAATTCTGTAATTTTTAATGTGTAAAATTTAGAGTCATTTTTTTAAATAGTTCAATTGTACAGTTTTAATCATGAAAAAACAGCATATTTTATTGTAAAACTTAAACCTTGCATTATTTTTAAATGCAAATTTTCGAAATTAAAAGCCCTCAAATTTAAAGATTCACTAATCAAATTTTTAAAATTTCAAATTTTTAGCATTTTAAATTCTTGAATGTTTAAATAAAAAATAAAAACTAATTCAATTATCAATCTTTATATTTTAAATATATGTCATTTTAATCTTTTCCTTTAACATTTCAATTTTAAAGATTCAAAATGAAAAATTCTTCCATTTTTACGATTTGTATTTTTAAATTCTTTAATTTTTAAAGTCTATGTATAATTTAGAGTTTTTTTAAAGTTCAAGTTTAAAATTCTAATCATCAGAATTACAGAATTTTTTATTGTGAAACTTAACCCTTGCATTATTTCTAATTTAAAATTTTCGAAAATAAAAACTCTTTAATTTTAAAGATTCGAAACTCAACTTTCTACAATTTTTAAACGTTTAAAATTTAAATTCTTTGATTTTGAAAATATAAAATTATTAAATTTTTAATCTGTATATTTCAAATATATTTAATTTTAAACGTTATTTTAATAGTTTAATTTCAAATATTTAATTAAACTCAATAAATTAATTAATAAAATTAAAAATTCTTAAATTTTAACTAAAATTTAAATAAAAAAATATTTATTTATTTTTTGGAAATTAATTTTATTTTTTACATACGAGACAAATGTTTGCCTGTATAAGAAAGGAATGATAATTCAGATGTCTCATCGTAAATAATCAAATTGTATTAAATAATACATGGCTAAAAATATTTGAAAAATATGTACATAACATTATCTGAGATGGTGGGTGGGGGAGGGAGGGGGTCAATTTTTTTGCGATTTCTTAGATTATTTCTTAAATTATTAGACATTCACTAGATATTTTTATATGTCAAATTGACAATAGGAAATCAAATTAGCATAGCAAATTCCTATAGATCGTAGAGGACTTTTTATGAGGGTGCCTTTTCTAATAAGGGAGATATTCCAATTCTGCATTCCTGTCACCTTCAAGGTTGGACAGGCATTTCTCGTAAAACGCGATTACGTGCCTAGCCTAGCTCTATCTCAGATCGAATTAACGCCATTTATTATTTTATTTTATTTTTTTATTTATCAACAATTTATTAGGTAAATTCTGAATAAAAATTTGTTAGTTAAATATTTAGTTCACGAACTAATTTCAGTGACCAAAGAACGATTTTTCAACCAAAGATTTTAAATTTTAACCAAAGAGATAAATTATCAATCAAGAAAATACATTTTCTACTGAAGAAAAAGATTTTTCATTTAACTATATCTAATTTCAACAAAGGAGTTAAATTTTCAACTGAGGTCTATCAATTTTTCACTAAATAGTTTAATTTTTAACTAAAAAGGATACATTTTTTTATCAAAAATGTATTAGTTAACTTTGCAGTTTAAACATTACTTTTCAGCCAACAAAGAACAATTTTTCAACAAATAATTTAAATTTTTAACCAAAGAGATGAATTTTCCAAACCAAAGAGATGAATTTGAAAATAAATTTTCAATAAAAAACAACGAATTTTCAACAAAATAGTTGAATTTTTTAATAAAAAGATGAAAATTCTTTTACTTAAAAAGTAGAAAGATTCTTTAATTTCAGGATCTACATTTTTAATTTATGGAATTTCATTTTGACAATTAAAAATTCAAATTGATTCTATTTGACAGATTTTCAATTAAAAATTTTATTATTTTTTGAAGATTTATAAGTTAAAATTTTTTAATTTTGAAGATTAAAGGTAAAGAATTTTTTTAACAAATATTTAACTTTTTAACTAAAAGGATGATTCTTCAACAGGATTTTTCCTTTTTTATTTAAAACATTTTCATTTTAAAAATAAAACAATCAGAAACAAGAATTTTTCAATAAAATAGTTAAATTTTCAACTAAAGAGATGAATCACCAACCAAGAAGATATATTTTCAATTAAAAAAGGAAATTTCACAACAAAATACATTAATTCCACCAAAAAAAGAATAGTTAAATTTTTATTTAAAAAACTAATTTTCAATTTTAAAAAACAACGAATTTTCAATAAAATAGTTAAATATTGATCCAAATGGGTGAATTTTTTAAATAAAAAGATAATTCTTCAACTGAAATTGGTTAATTTTCCTTTCAAAAATAAATTTTTCAACAAGATAAATTATCACCCAAGTAGTTTAATTTAAACAAAAAAGGATCAATATTTTACACAAAATTAATTATGTACATTTTCAATTTCAAAAATGAACTTTTTACCAAAAAAAATTAATTTTTTTTTAAAATATTAAAATTTTCAACTAAAGTAAAGGATATTTAATGGGAATAGGTTAATTATTGGTTGTAAAATAAACTTTTAATAAAAAAACAATGATTTTTTTTACAAAATATTTACATTTTCTACAAGAAATGATTTTTCAACTCAAATGATGAATTCTAAACTAAATAATTGACTTTTTAACCAAATTTTTTAACATAAATGTAATAATCGACAATTCAAACGGAAAATATTTGAATTTCAAGTCAAAAACAGTTGAATTCAGCAAAAAGACAAATGTTCAACAAAATATTAAAATCCTTAACGGAAAATACAAATTTTCAAAAGACAGTTTACTTTTCAACCAAAAAATATTCTTTTTTACTAAATTATTTTATTTTAAACAAAAAAGATCAAATTTGAATCAAATAGTTGAATTGTTAACAATAACATTCATTCATAACACAATAGATTAATTTTCTACCGAAAAAGACGAAGTTTCAACAAAATAAGTGAATTATTAAGTTAATAGTTGACTGTTCAACTATAAAATATTATTTTTTAAACGAAAATGGAATAGTTACATTTTCGAATTAAAACAATAATTTTTTAACAAACGAAAAATAATGTAAAGATAAATTGTTAAATTTTCAACCGGAGAAATAAACTTTTGACTTAAAATCTTGCATCTCCAACCCAATAATAAATGTTTGATAAAGTAGTTCAACTTTCAGCCCACTAGTTACAAATTTAAAAAAAAACTTTTTTACAAAATTGTTGAATTTTCAAGACAAATTTTCAACAAATAACATCATTTTCACCAAAAAGTCAAATATTCAACTAAATTAAATTAAATTATAATGGAAAATTGAATAGTTAAATCTTCAATTAAGAAAAATAATTTTCAAACAACAAAGAAAGGGATTTTTCAAATAAAAGGATGGATTTTTTAAGAAGAATAGTAATTTGCTACCCAAAAATACATCAATTTTCAACTAAAAAGTTACATTTACAGCAAAAAAAGGCTAGTTAAATTTTCAATTAAAATAAATACATTGTCATCCACAACAACAAAAATGAATTTTCATAGTAGATTATTGTTAGACCAAATATTTGAATTTGTAACAAAAATATGAGTTTTCTTATCAAGAAGATTAATTTTCTGCCGAATGAGGCGGATTAAGTCCATGTGACGAGTGGGTCACGTGACCAGATTCCTAACTTTACCGCCACTTTTTTTATTTCCCAACTTATTTTCACATGAAGCGCTACATCGAGTTAAAAATTTGGGATAATAAATAAGAAGGACTAAGAAAGGTGGGTCCGGTCCTAAATTTTAATAATTATGAAAAAAGTAAACAAAATTATTTAAACCAAAAAACTTTTTTTATAATGATTCAAATTTAGGACCAGACCCATATTTCTCAGTGCTTCTTGTTTATTATCCCGAATTTTCAACTCGATGTGGCGCTTCGTTTAAATATAAGTTGGAAAATAAATAAAAATGTCGGCAAGGTAGGAATCTGGTCACGTGACCTACTCATTACATGGCCTTAAGGTCTTTAATAATCTCTCTCCCCTCACTTCATTTTTCGCCCCTCCCTAACTTGTTCCTCATCTGCTTAACCTCTCCGCACTTCTTCTACTTCCCCTTCCATAATTTTCCATCACTTCCCCTCCATGTATAATAAAAATACAAAAGAATAAAATTAAATTATATAAAAACTGTATAATCATTATAATATAAATAAATAATAAGACGATTCAATTTTTATATAAAACTAATACCTTCTCATTATAATAAAACGATAAAAGAATTCTAGAGGACTTTTTCTCTAAATCCCAGGTACTTTTTCCATTATTCAGTTCGTACTGGTTCAACTTGCACGTAATGGTAGGTAGGTACTTGATCGTGAGGTTCTTTAGTTTCGTTTTCACAGCCTGTTATCTCGTTTCGAAATGGAAATAAAAAAAAATCGCGAAGATACTCGCGGGCTTGTTATATACTTAAAGAGTCTCTTGAGACACTTCTACGAGACGTAAATTACGATTGTACAGGAAACTTGAAATGTCAATCACTCGCCCTGTTGGCGTTGTTTTAAGGGAAAGATTAAAAAAGTTTTTTGCTTATTTTATTGCTCTAATTTTAGGATTTGATTTATTCATGTTTCATTTATTCCAAATATAAGTCAATTTCTCGGAGATCCTTAAATTTCATAAATAAACAAAAGAACAATTTAAGGTAAAGGTCAAGAATATCGAAGAGATGGAAATAATAATAGGATAAGAAAATTGGTCAAAGTAATTCAGGTTATTGGGTCGTTACAATCTGTTCTCTTCCTTATCACTTTCCCTCTTAACACTCTTCTAACTTATAATGTCCTTTTTTACCCTATCCTATCCAGTCCTATCCAGTCCTATCCAATTATACCTTATTATCCTCTTCAATAATTCACTAATCTCCTCTTCTTAACTTACTCCATCCCTTTCCGCTCCATACCTTCCACGATACTCCTTATCACTATCCCTGATTCTCATCTTGTTTTCACTCCTCCAACTTATCTTAATTCCCTTACCTAACTTACCTTAATTTCTTAACCCAACTCACCTTAATTCCCCTTCCTGTTTGTCCTCTACTCCCTTTCCCATACTTGCTCCGCATATTAGCCTCTGTAAACCTTCCTCTGAAACCTCCCTACTCTCCTTTACACTTCCTCTTACTTCCCCAAGCTCCTCATCACTACTCCACCTTGCCTACTACCCTTCTTCCTCTACGTATACTCCCTCAACTTCTTCCCACTCCTTCTTCTATTTCCACTAATATTATTTTACCTACTTTCCGTTCCCTAAGCAATTCTCACTTACCCTATATCTCTTCCACTTACGTCCCCTAATCATTCACCTCACACGTCCCCTACTTTACCTGCTTCTCCTAGCTCGGTTTCTAGCCCCCTCCCTGTCCTAATTCAAGGGTAGAAGAGGCGGAGAAACCTAGGATGGAAGAAGAGCTTTAGAAGGTAGTAAATAAAGAGAGGGGGGGCGTCGGAAAAATAAGATTAGGAAATTTTCCTATTCGGGAATTTTATTATTTGGTAATTTTATTATTAGGGAATTTTACAGAATCGGGAATTTTATTTTTCGGGATTTTTTAGTCATCCCGGAAATTTCATTATTCCGAAATTTTCCAATTGATTCATATTATAACTGTTTGGGAATTTTATTATTCGGGAATTATTAAAATCGGGAATTTTGTTTTTTGAAAATTTTATTGTTCGGGAATTTTCCAATTCTGTAATTTAATTCTTCCGGAATTTTACAGTATTGCGAATTTTATTTTCAGGATTCTTCAATCACCCCTTAGAAAATTCCCGATTAATGAATTGCCCAGGACGACTGAAAAATTCCGAAAAACAAATTTTAAAATAATGTAAAATTCCCGAGTTAGGAAATTCCCGAACAACTTATATGATCGAATTAGAAAATTCTCGAATAATGAAATTCCCGGGACTACTGAAATATCCCAAATAACAAAATCCCTGAATAATAAAATTCCTGGGATTACTGAAAAATCCCGAAAAATTAAATTCCCGATAATGTGAAATTCCCGAATTGGAAAATTCAAACACAATAAAATTCCCTAACACGTTATAATATTAACAATGAAATTCCCAGGGCGACTGAAAAATCCCAACAAAAAAATTCCCGATACTTTAAAATCAGGTAAAATTCTCAAATTGGAAAATTCCAGAATAATGAAATTCCTGGGATTACTGAAAAATATCGAAAAATAAAATTCATAATACTGTCAAATTTTGAAAATTCCAGAGTAATGAAATTCCTGAATAGGTCACAATATTAAGAATTGGAAAATTTCCGAATAATGTAATTCCCAGGACGACAAAAAAATTCCGAAAAATAAAATTTCCAGTACTGTAAAATTCCCGAACAGTTTAGAAACAGTTTACCGGAATGGAAAATTCTTAAATAATGAATTTCCAGGGACGACTCAAATATCCTAAAAAACAAAATTCCCGATACTTCAAAATAACCAAATTGGAAAATCCCCGGATAACTGAAAAAATTCCAGAAAACAAACTTTACAATACTGTGAAATTTTAAAATTGGAAAATTACAATATAATAAAATTCCCGAACAGTTCATAATATTATCGAATTGAAAAAATTCCAAATAATGCAATTCAAGATACTGTGAAATTCCCGAATTGAAGAATTCCAGAATAATAAAATTCACGAACAGTTTATAATATTACGGACTTTGAACATTTTCAAATAATGAAATTCCCGGGACGCCTAAAAAATTCCGCAAAATAAAATTCCCGATACTGTAAAATTCCCGAATTTGAAAATTCCCGAACAGCTTATAATATTACAGAATTGGAAAATTCTTAAATAATGAAATTCCCGGGATGAATTAAAAATTCCAAAAAACAAAATTCCCGGTACTGCAAAATAAACAA
>NC_046666.1:2440254-2452178 GCF_010883055.1 Belonocnema kinseyi | reverse complement strand
AGTAATGAAATTCCCGGGACACCTAAAAAATTCCGAAAAATAAAATTCCCGATTCTGTAAAATTCTCGATTAATGAAATTTCCGAAGAGCTTATAATATTACTGAATTTAAAATTCCCGAATGGTAAAATTCCCCACAGAAAATTGACGAATCATAAAATATCCGAATTGAAACAATTAATTTTTTTCATTTTTAAAATTTAATAAATTATTACAATTAAGTTTTTATTGCACTCACAAATTTTTTTATTTATAAAAAGTTTAATTGCTTATATTTGGGAATTTTCTAGTTCGATTATTTCATAATTCGGCAAATGTCAGTCGGGAATTTTCGAATTCGGTGACATTATAAACTGTCCGGAAATATTCCAAATCAGATATTTTATTATTCAGTAATTTTAGCATTCGGGAATTTTCCAATTAGAGAATGTTAAAGGGTCGGGAATATTTTTTTTTTATTTTTTCAGTCGTCACAACCCTTTATTAAGAAAAAAAGTGTGAAATGAAAATTTTTAAAGTTAATAAAATTGCCAAATAGAAGCTATTTCGTTGGCATCGATGAAATTTAAAAGTAAGTTGCTAGAATGCAGTCTAAAAGTGCTTCGTTTAGTTCTTGGCAGCGGAAAATCCGTCGTATCGAGGAACATAAGTGGCTTCGTTTCACTCCCTTATTGAGCCACCGAGTCAATAAAAACCCAGATATTTTTTAAATCCAAATATTGCTTCTCAATTTCTCACTTATTTTGAGAAGTCCTTTAACTAGAAAAAAATTTTTTTGAACCAAAGATAAAATAGTAGTTAAATTTTCCGTTAAAAGTTTATTTTCAACACCAAAAAACAAAAAAACTTTTTAAATTAAATTTACAGAGAAAGATATGAATATTCAAACTAAAAAATTATTTGTAACATTGTGGTTCAACAGTTAAGCTAAAAAGAAATAATTTTTATCAAAGTGGTTACAATTTAAATAAAGTCGTTTATTTTTTCACTAAAAAAGGGTACATTAAAATAAATGGAATAGTTGCATTCTCAGTGAAAAATTTATTTTTAACCAAATAAATAACCGTTTAAAAAAGTTGTTCAATTTTCAACTAAGTAGTTAAATTTTTATCTAGAAAAGAGAAATTTTTAACAACAAAAAATATATCAATAATAAATTATTAAATAAATAATAATAATAACTTTAACTGAAATTATGAATCTTCGACCAAAAAATAAATTTCTAACAAAGCCGATAAGCTTTCAACCAAGTAGTTGAATTTTTAACTAAAACAAATACATTTCAAACTAAAAATTTAATAATTAATTTCTTAACCAAGATTAGATTGAAAGCCAAAAGAAATACATTTTCAGCAATTTAGTTTAATTTTTAAATAGAGAGATCAATTTTTATTAAAAATCATTATTTTTTCACCAAAGTCGTTGAATTTTCTAATAAAAAGGTAAATTTTGGATCAAAAGTAATTAAACAAAAAAATTAAACAAAAAAAAGAACAAATTTTGAACAAAATAGTTTACTTTTTAACCAAATACTTACATTTTCAACCAAAAAGATGAATTTTCAACCCAGAAGATTTATTTCCTACCAAAAGAATCAAATTTTTAATAAAATAAATGTATTTTCAACTAAAAAAGATTATTTTTCAACCAAAAATCAAATATTTAAATTTAAAATTGAAAACATTAATTTCCAACAACAAGAAAAAACGAAATTCCAACAAAATTTTATATAACTCGAATAAAAAACAATCAAATAGTTTCATTTTTAAACAAAAAATATGAATTTTTAATCTAGAAAAACTAAGCAGTGTCTTAAAAAACAGTTTTTTAATTTTTGGCCAAGAGCACTAAAATTAAAAAAAAAGAACGCATATTCAAAAAAAAAATTGAATTTATAACCAATCAGAATCTCAACTAAAATAATGAATCTTCAAACAAAACAATAAATTCTTATCAAATGAGATCGAATTTCAACCAAATATTTGAATTTTCCAGTAAAAAATATGAGTTTATTGCCAAACAAGGAATAGTTCAAATATCAACGAAAAATATTAATTTTCAACCCAAAAAGAAGGAATTTGAAAAAAATTGAACAAAGTTGAATTTTTAACTAAAAATTGTCAACCAAAAATGGATTAGTTAAATTCTTAGCATTAAAAAATAATTTTTAACGAAAAATATGAAATATGACATTTCTACTAAAAAACAAATTTAATAGTTGATATTTCAAACAAAGAAGTTCAATTTTCGACCGGGAAAGATTGTTCAGTTAAAATAGAAAAATTTCAGTCAAAAAAATTAATTTTCAAGCAAAAAAGACGAATTTTTGCACACAAAAATAAAAATTTGCAACCAATAATTTCAATTTTCAACAAAGAAGCTAATTTTAAACCAAATAGTGAAATTGTAAACTAAAAACGATCCATTTTTGAACAATAATGAAAAAGTTAAATTTTCAATAAAAAAAAATTTTTTCAACTATAAAAGAACGAATGAACATTTTAATATTTTAATTTTCAACTAAAAACAATCTGCTTTCAACAGTTAAATTGTCAGTCAAAAAAATAATTTTAATAGAATATTAAATTAATAGGATAAATTTAATAGAATTTTATATTTAAATAAATTAACTTCTTTCAAAAAATCTATTTCATTCTTTTTTTATTAATTCAGTTCAAACCTAATATAAAATTAATATCATGTTGTCCAAGTTGGATCGTACATATTCTTGCTTTTTTAATTTACAAGAAATTTATAGTTGAATTTAAATGCTGAATATTATAAAATAATTTAAGTTTTTCTTTAGCCTGAAATTAATTTGATGCATTTGAAAAAAGTTATATAAAATTTTGCATTGCCTTTTGGTTCAAAGAGCGCTTGGCGGATTTTTTTTATTTATTGAATTCGTTTTCAATTACTTTTTTTTAACATATTATCGTGGTTTGAATTCTCTTTGGGTTTGAAATCAAAGCTGGCAGAACCTTATGTGGACAGTACTCTAAAACAGGGTCATTTTATAAATTAATTTTTTATATATGAATTTTTTAAATATAAAAATATAAATTTTTATCTTTCAGGTTGACCTGAGGCACAACGACGAGATTCGAGGCAGTAACGTTGTGGAAATTGGTGTTGACTTATCTGAATTTTATCCTTCCGTCGAATGGGACATTTTAGAAGTTCCAGCAGTAAGGTAATTTTTTTTCTTCATATTTACGAGTATAAATATTTATTTGAGTAAAAAATTTCAAATTAATAAAAAATAAATCCAAATATTATCTCAAGTTAAAAATTTCTAAGAAAAATGCAAGTTTCTAGCATTATTCTCAGAGAATATTGTTATAAATAATAATAAATTGTTTAGAAAATTATGGTTCTTAAATTAAGTTCATTACTTCTTTTCTTCAGCTAAGAAGTTTGATTTTTCAGAAAAAACCGCACCTTTCATGCATTATTTTAAGAGAAGATAGTAATAAACAAAAATACATTGTTTAAACAAATATTTTTTTCACAGGCATTGTTGCCTAATTGTAAAGGAAAAGTTGACGGAAAGTTGGAAATCTTAGAAAGAAACGCAACTTTCTACAATTATTCTAAGAGAATATTGTTATAAATAATAATGCATTGTTTAAACAATTTTGTTTTTTAACTTGAGTTAATTACTTCTTCCATTTAAATTAAAAGTCGGACATTTCAGAAAAAAGCAACTGTTTAGTATCATTTTAAGAGAAAATTGTTGTAGACAATAATAAATTATTTAAAAAAACACCTCAATAATTTGTAAAAATTATTACGTTGTTAACTTAACTTAGCTATTACCTTAATCGAATTGAAAAAGTGA
Organism: Belonocnema kinseyi; assembly: GCF_010883055.1. Taxonomy (NCBI): domain Eukaryota; kingdom Metazoa; phylum Arthropoda; class Insecta; order Hymenoptera; family Cynipidae; genus Belonocnema; species Belonocnema kinseyi. The sequence goes on along the minus strand of NC_046666.1, from coordinate 2,448,338 downwards.
AAAAAGTTGGAAATTTAAAAAAAAACTTTGTAGCATGAATCAAAAAGAAGATATAGATGTAAATAATAATAAATTACATAAACAATTGTAAATAAGTGAAGAATTGGGTTTCGCGAGTTTTTCACGCTAATTTTTTTTTGCGTTTTATTTTAATAAAAGTTGTTTTTATTTCATAAAATTATCCTAAATTAATATTATAAAGTTATTAAAAATCAAAAACAACGAAACTTTCTAGTATTATCTAAGAGAAAAATGTATTAGTTATAATTAATTAGTTCAATAATCAGTTGTTTAAAGAATTATTGTTGCTAACGTTAAATATCTATTGCTTTTATCTAAATGGAAAGTTGAAAAAAAATGTTAAACTACGACTTTCTACCTCTGTTCTAAGAAAAAAATGCGACACAAAATAATAAATTGTTTACAACATTTGAAAAATCTGATAATTACTAGGAATTAATATTTTACTTATTAGAAACAATTTGTACAGAGCTACCGCAAAAGAAAAAGAAATTAGTGCAAAAAACTCGCAAAACCCAATTTTTCATTTATGGAGGTTTTATGGAATCCTATAAAACAGGCATATGGGGCTGCGATTATGGAAAATTATTCCAAAACTAATTTTTGTTAAATAATTATTTTTTCAAGACCAAAAAATACCTATTTTTTTCAAATAAGTTGGGGGAGTGCATGTCCCCTAATTAAGGGGGGGGGGGTACAATATTGGATCACCCTAATATATAGATGCAAGTTTAAATTTGTCAAGACGTAAGTTTGATTCTTTTTACAGAAATGAAAAGTTTTATACGTGTTGTGACGAGCCCTATCTCGACATCACGTTCAACATCACCATGAGACGAAAAACTCTCTTCTATACTGTAAATCTCATTATTCCCTGCATGGGAATATCTTTTCTCACGGTGTTGGTATTTTACCTTCCCAGTGATAGCGGCGAAAAGGTGAGTAATTTTTCATTTTCTTCATAAAGTTGATTAAAAATGAAAATAATCTTTCCCAACTACTTCCTTCCCCACTTCTGCCTCTTCTTGTTTCGCCAGCTACACTCCCCTTTCCCTACTCCCCTTCTTCAACCATCACTTCCTCTCCTGTAGACACCGTCATCTCTGATAATTTCCCCTACTTCCCTTCATTTTCACACATTTCACCTCTCCATAATTTTACTTCGATTCCCCTACTTCCCCTGTCTTCATTTCCCCTCACTTCCCCTACTTCTCCTGTCATCATTTCCCATAAATTTCCCTAGTTCCCCTTCCCAAATTTTCCCTCAGTTTTCCTACTTCCTCTATACACATTTACCCTTATTTTCCTACTTCCCCTCCTCTCATTTTCCTCAATTCCCATACTTTTGAACTAATGAACCAATTAACGGAGTAACTAACGAACTAAATAATGAACCAACTAATGAACGAACTAATTAACGCACCAACGAAGGTAGCAACTAATTATAGAGATCACAAGCGAACTAACGAACTATCCAGCTAATGAACAAACTAACTAATAAACGGACTATTTGACGAATGATCTAAACAACTGATGAAATAACTAACAAATGAACTAATTAACGAACTATCCAGCTAATGAACAAACCAACTAACTAACGAAATAATTAATGAACGAACTGAATAACTAAAGAACTGACTGACGAAATAACTAACGAGCTCACAAACTAACTAAAGAACTAAGTAACGAACTAATTAAAAAATAACTAAATGGATTGAAAACCAACTGACGAGCTAACTAACGAACCAACTAACGAACCATCTAACAAACCAAGTAATGAACGTAGGAACTATCTGACGATCTCACAAACGAACTATCTAACTAACGGAAGGACGAACTAACTCACTGAAGAACTAATTCAAGAACTAATGAACTAAATAACTAATTACCCAACCAACTAACAAACCAACTAAATACCTAAAGTAATAACTGATGAAATAGCTGACTAGCTAATTAATTAACCAGCCTAAGGAACTAACTAACTAACGAAAGAACTAAATAACTAAAGTACTAACTAATGAAATAACTGACGAGCTGACTGACTAACCAACGAACTAACGAGCTCAGAAACTAACTAACAAACGAACTTAATAAGGAATTGAATGACAAAACAAATAACTAACGAACTCATGAAATAACTATCTAACGAACTAACGAACGAACGAGTGAACGATCTGAATAAATAAAGAACAAACTAGCTAAATAACTAAAGAACTAAGTAACGAAACATCTAACGAACTAGCGAAGAAACTAACTAAGGAACGAACTAAATAACTTCAGAAATAATTTATGAAGTAACTAACTAACGAGATGACGACTTAACTAACCTGAGAACACACTAATTAACGAACTAATCAACTAAAAAGAAAAAAAAATGGAATAAATAACCTAAGAGCTAACTGACAAAAAAACTAGCAAACTAACGATCAAATAACAAACCTACGAACGAAATAACGAGCTCACGAATGAACAAAATGATGAACTAACTGACTAAGAATGAACTAACTAACTAAAAAACGAACAAACTAATAAACTAACTAACGAAGAAACTAACTAAATAACGAACGAACTAACGACCAAGCGAACGAATTAACTAAATAACTAAAGAACTAATTTACGAGTTAACTAATTAAACAACTAACGAACTATCTAACGAAGCAACTAACGAACCAACTATCTAACGAGCTCACAAATGAACTAACTAATGAATTATCTAACTAACGAAATAACTAAATAACTCACTAAAGAACTACTGGACAAACTTATGAACTAACGAACGAACCAACTAAAGCACCAAATAACAAATCAAATAACAAACCAACCGACAAACGAACTAACTAACGATCTCTCTTACTAACTAACTCATGAACTCATTGAGGAAATAATTAATGAAGTAAATAACTAACGTGCGTACGAAAAAACTGTTTCACGACCTAACTAACGAACGAAAGAGCGAACGAATTAAATAACTAAAGAACATACTAACTTAATAACTAAAGAACTAACTGACGAGCTCACAAATGAACAAAATGATGAACTATCTAACTAAAGAACGAACTAAACAACTAAAAAACGAACAAAATAATAAACTAACTAACGAACAAACTAAATAAATAACGAACTGAGTAACTAACAGACGAACAAACTAATTAAGCAAATAAAAAAAGAACTAATTCAGGAGCTAACTAACGAACCAATTAAAGAACCATTTAACGAACTATCTAACTAACGAAAGACCGAACTAACTAACTAAAGAACTAATTGGCGAACTGATGAACTAATGAACGAACTAAATAACTAAAGTACTAACTGATGAAATAACTGACGAACTAACTAACTAACGAATTAACGAGCTGTGAAACTAACTAAAACATGAACTTATTAAGGAAATAATTAACGAACGAGCTTACGAACAAACTATTTAACGGCCTAACGAACGAACCACATAGTGAACGAATTATATAGTTGGAGAACAAAGTAAGCAAATAACTAAGAACTAACTGATGAACTAACTAACGAACGTAAGAGCTAGCGAATTAAATAGTTAAAGAACAATCTGACTAAATAAGTAAGAACTAACTGACGAACTAACTAATGAACTAACTAATTAAAGAACTAGTGAACAAGCTAGCTAACGAACGAACTAAACAACTTAAGAATGAGCAGAAGGCCTAACTAACTAAAGAATAATCAAAGTGACTAACTAAACAAATAGCGAACAAACAAATTGACTGAATAACTGAAGAGCTAACTGACGAACTAACTAACGAACTAACTCACGAATCAACTAAAGAACCTATGAACTAATTAACGATCTCACGAATGAACAAGCTAACTAACTAAAGAACGAACTAAATAACTAAAGTACTAACTGATGAAATAACTGGCGAACTAACTAACTAACGAATTAACGAACTCTTAAACTATCTAAAACATGAACTTATTAGGGAAATAATTAACGAAGTAAATAACTAACGAGCTTACGAACAAACTATTTAACGGCCTAACTAACAAACGAAAGAGTGAACGAATTAAATAGTTCAAGAACAAACTAACTAAATAACTAAGAGCTAACTGATGAACTAACTAACGAACTAGCGAACAAATTAACTAACGAATGAACTAAAGAACTTAAAAACGAGCAAAAGACCTAACCAACTGACGAATAATATAAGTAACGAACTAACCAAATAGGGAACAAAAAAAGACTAAATAACTAAAGAGCTAACTGACAAAGTAACTAACGAACTAATTAACGAATCAACTAAAGAACCTATTAACTAACTTACGATCTTAGGAATGAACAAACTAACGAATTAACTAACTAAAGAACGAACTAACTAAATAACTGAAGAACTAACTAACGAGATAACTAACAAACCACTTAACAAACCCTTTAATGAACGTACGAACTACTTAACGATCTCATAAATGAACTAACTATGTAGCTAACGAAATAACGAACTAACTCACTAAAGGACTGATTGTCGGACTAATGAACCAACTAAAGAACCAACTAACGATCCAAATAATGACCCAACTAATAAACGAACTAAATAACTAAGGTAGTAACTGATGAAACAACTGACGAACGAACTAACTAACGAGCGAAATAACTAACTAACACAGTGAACTAACTAACTAACTGAAAAGCTAACTAACGAACGCATGAACTAACTAACGTTCTCATGAACGCACAATCTAACGAACTAACTAAAAAACAAATTAACTAAAGAACAAACTAAACAACGAGCAAACTGAGTACAAAACAAACTAAATAAAGAATAAACTAAATAATGAGCGAACTAACTAAGGAATGAACGAAATAAATAATTGAATAACTATCTGGCAAAATAACTATTGAACAAACAAACAAAGGAACTAACTAAAAAACGAACTAGCTTATTAAATAACAAACGTACAAACTAAATTTACAAAGAATTGACTGACAAACTAACTAACGAAGTAACTGACTAAGGAACGAATTAACTAACACACAAGCTATCTATGGACCCTAATCTTGTACCTGTCCTGTTCTAAATTTTAAGTTTCGCCATATTTTAGCAATATGAAACTTAAATAAGGAGCTGGTTATGAACTAAATTTTTTATTTAAAGGGGGGGGGGGGGAGTTGCACCATATACTATGTTTGGTTTCCATGGAGAGGGGGGTCTTTTTAGATAAAATTTAGTATCTTTCTACGCTAATAACTTCATTTTCATACTTCAGACATACACTCTTAGAAAAAAAAGTGAATATTATCTATAAATACTTCACACTATATATAAACTTTACATAATATTTTCGCCTGAGTAGGTTGATTATCCATCATTTTTGGGTAAATTTTCAACTGTTTGGTAGAAAATTAATCTGTCTTGGTTTAAGATTTAAGGATTTTGTTGAAAATCTATATTTTTGTGGTTGATTTTAACTGTTTTTCATATAAAATTAAAATCAGTTTTAGTTGAAATATGAACTATTATATTTTTCTTTGAGAAATCATCTTTTTTAGATGATATATCATTTTGGCTGAAAATTTATATTTTTAATTCAAAATTGAAATTAGTTTTTGTAGGTTAAAAATTCATCTATTTGAGTAAGAATTCAACTATTTTCTTGAAAGTTCAGTTATTTGGTTGAAAATTAAACTATTTTGTTAAATATTTTTTGCTCGAATGCATTTTTTTAAAGTAAGGTTACAAATTTATCTTTTGCGCACGTAAGTTGAATGTTTATCCTTTTGGGTAAAAAATTAATCTTCTTTATAAAACATTTATCTATTTGTTTGAGATTTCAACTATTTTTCCAAAAATTATTTTCCTCGGTTAAAATCAACATGTTGAAAAATTTGTTTTTTTTTTTAAAGATATTTTTCAAACTGAAACTTTAAACATTCCATTGTTGATTGAAAACTTATCTTTTTTCTTTGAAAATTTAACTATTTGTTCGAAAATTAATTTATTTTGTTGAAAATTCGTCTATTAGTAAAAAAATAATCTTTTTGCTTGAAAATTTATTTTTGTAGGTTAAAAATTTAGCTAATTTATTAAAAGTTTATATATTTCATCAAAAATTCAAGTGTTTTGTTAAAATTATCCTTTTTGGTTGTAAATTAAATTTTTTGTTAAAAGTTTAATTGGTTTTTCCCAAAGCATTAATCTTCTTTGTTATAAATTTAATTATTCTATTGAAAATTTAATTAAGAGAAATTTTTTTCCAATTTAGAAATAAAAATCCATAATAAACAAAATTGATTTTGGACCAGTAAGCTAAAACAAATAACATGAAATTATTTTTGCCTATGGAAAATTGTTCTCTTTTGCTAAAGTTCAATTGTTTGGTTGTTAATTAAACTCTTTGGTTAAAAATGCCTTTTTTCTTGTAAATTGAACTTTCTGGGTTGAAAATTCATCTTTTTGATAGAAAACCCTTTGTTGGTTAAAAATTCAATTAGTATCGCAGTTTATAAAGGGTCATTTCTGAAATTAATTTACAAAAAATTGAATTTTGAATCTGGAGAATTTGTAAAGAATGAAAAATGAAAGTGAAGGTTGGAAGATGGTGAGAAGGTGAAAATGGCAGACAGAGCAAAAAGGCCAGAATAAAGAGCAGACCGTGCTTTTGCGTCAGGTGCATGCACTTTTAGCACAGTGACTTTTCATCCCTCGACCTTTCACCCTTTCCACGGACTCTCGACCTCGAACCGATATCTCGCAGAGTGCTCGCAGGTCGCTTTATAATTCAGTTATAGGTACATATCTTGTTTTATATTGGCTTTCACGGACTGATTCTAAGCTCATTTTCGAAAAGGTCAAAAGTCCTGAAAAGACTAAGTGACAAACAAAAGATTTTTTTCTTTCAGAAAAAGTACTAAATAAATTTTTTTATCATTTTTGTTATTTTTAATAACAATTCTTAATTATTCATTAATCCCACAAGACTTTTTAATAGAATGTCTTTTTTTAAGAGAAACTCAAAGATGGGTATTTGTTTATCAAATTTTTTATAAAATAAACAATCGGACATACTATTTATTGTCGATTTAAACATATTTATTAGTATTTAAATCTTAAAGTAGCACTCCGAATCATTGATTTGTTATTAAAAAAAAATTTTTTAGTGTTGCGATCTGCTAGAAATTATTTCTAAAGTTTTTGTATTCGTTGAATCAAAATTCGATCGCTTATTTACAAAAATATGTCAAGTTTGTTGTTTAATAACAACATTTATTGTAAAGCTTGATAAATACACTCTCCTCTCAAACTTTGTTCTGCTGTTAAAACATTTACTATTTTATTGAGATTTCGAAACTCAAATTTCTATTGTTTAGGAGTTATTTGTTATTTGTTTCGAAGGCCCTCCTAAGACTGACACAATATTGATCTTTACTACTGAAAATACGCTAGAGAGAAATTTCTTCGTCAACCTCGTCCTAGTATTTGTTTTCTTTTCTCCGTTGGATATATTTATAGTTATATTTTTTAACTTTTTATATGCTTATTTTGCCTATTTTTTATTTCAACATCTTTATTATTTTCCAAGATTCTGAGTATGAAAGGATGGAATAGAAGCTTTTTGACTGTAAAAGGAGTCTTACGGGATGGGAAAAGGGATTTCGAATTGTGAAAAATAGTGTTAGGGAGTGAGAAAAGAAATTTTGGATTATAAAAGGAGTTTGAGAAAATGGAAAACGGGATTCTGAATTATAAAATAAATTTTACAGAGTGGAAAACAAGAATTTTTATTGTAAAAAATTCAGGGGGAAAGGGGACTTTTGATTGTGAAAGAAATTAGAGCAGATGGAAAAGGCAATTTTTTATTTTCAAAGTACTGTTAGGGGATTTGAAAGGAGATTTTTGGGTATAAAGAAGAGTCTGAGTTGATAGAAAAGGGAATCTTAAATTGTAAAAAGAGTCCGAGAGGATGAAAAATGGGATTTTTCATGAAAAAAGGAGTCTGTTGGGAGTGGGAAAAGGAATTTTGGATTGCAAAAGGAATTTGAGAAGATGGAAAACGGGATTGTGAATTATAAAATCAATTTTACAAAGTGGAAACGAAGAATT
>NC_046666.1:2422587-2440154 GCF_010883055.1 Belonocnema kinseyi | reverse complement strand
AGGGGATTTTGAATTGTGAGAGTAGTGTAAGGGAGTGGGAGGGAATTTTATATTTTAAAAGGAATTTGAGAAGATGGAAAACGGGATTGCGAATTATAAAATTAATTTTACAAAGTGCAAAAGAAGAATTGTGATTTTAAAAAAGTCTAGGGGATATGTGATTCTGAAAGAAATTAGAGCAGATGGAAAAAGGAACTTTTTATTTTTAAAGTACTCTTAGGATATGTGAAAGGGGATTTTGGATTGTAAAAGTAGTGTAAGGGAGTGGGAAAAGGAATTTTGGATTGCAAAAGGAATTTGAGAAGATGGAAAACGGGATTGTGAATTATAAAATCAATTTTACAAAGTGGAAACGAAGAATTTTTATTGAAAAAAAGTCTAGGGGATTAGAAAAGGGGATATTTGATTCTGAAAGAAATTAGAGGAGATGGAAAAAGGGACTTATTATTTTAAAAGTACTCTTAGGAAATGTGAAAGGGGATTGTGAATTGTGAGAGTAGTGTAAGGGACTGGGAGGGAATTTTGTATTTTAAAAGGAATTTGACAAGATGGAAAACGGGATTGTGAATTATAAAATCAATTTTACAAAGTGGAAAAGAAGAATTTTGATTGAAAAAAAGTCTAGGGGATTAGGAAAGGGGATATTTGATAGTGAAAGAAATTAGAAGAGATGGAAAAAGATACTTTTTATTTTAAAAGTATTCGTAGGAGATGTTAAGGAGGATTTTGGATTATAAAAAGAGTCTGAGGGGATAGAAAAGGGGATCTTGGATTGTAAAAAGAGTCTGAGAGGATAAAAAAGGGACTCATCATTCAAAAAAGAGTCTGTCGGGGTAGAAAAGGGAATCGTGAATTGTGGAGGATTCAGTCGGGTGAAAAAAGGGGAATTTTGAATAAGAAAAGAGTTTGTGGGAATAAAAAATGAGATTTTTTTATTAAAAAAGGAGTCGCAGGGGATGAAAAATGGAATAAAAATGGAAAGGGATGAAAAAGGGGATATTTATTCTGCAAATAGTCTGAGAGGATGGAAAATGGGATTTTTTATTTAAAAAATTAGTCTGTGGTGGTGGAAAAAGGAATTGTGAGTTGTAGAGGATTCAGAAGGGTGGACAAAGGAAAAGGGGATTTTGGATTGTGAAAGTAGTGTAAGGGAGTGAGAAAAGAAATTTTGGATTGTAAAAGGAATTTGAGAAGATGAAAAACGGGATTGTGAATTATCGAATCAATTTAAAAGAGTGGAAAAGAAGAATTTTTATTGTAAAAAATTCTTGATTGTGAAAGAACAGTCTGAGAGGATAAAAAAAGGGATTTCTCATAAAAAAAAGGAGTCTGTGGGGGTGGAAAAGGGAATTGTCAATTGTAGAGGATTCAAAGGGGTGGAACAAAAGAAAATGGGATTTTTAATGGGAAGGGAATTTGTGGAGATAAAAAATTTTTTTATTAAAAAGGAGTCTCAGGGGGTGGAAAATGGAATGGAAATGGAAAGGGGGATATTTATTCTGAAATTAGTCTGAGTGGGTAAGGAAGGGGATTTTTTATTGTGAAAGTCGTCTAAGAGGGTAAAATAGAAATTTTTTATGGAGTGTGAGTGAGGAGTGTGAGGGGATGAAAAATTTGGATTTAAAGAAAAAATAGAATTCTGAGGGGGTAGAAAATCTAATGAAAATTAGAAGTGGACGGAAAAGGATGGTAATAAGCGGAATTTTGGATTGTGAACGGAGTTTGAGTGGATGAAAAAGGGGATTTTTTACTTTAAAACCAGGGGAATTATGGTTGTAAAAGTAGTCGGTAATGGCGAAAAGGGGAATTTTTTATTGTAAAAGGGTCTGAGGGGATTGAGAGCGGGATTTTTCATTATAAATTAGACTGAGGTGATGAAAAATGGGATTTTTAATTGAAAAAGGGGTCTGAGAGGGTGGAAAAGGGAATTGTCAATTGCGAAAGGACTCTAACGGTCGAACAAGGAGAAAGAGGATTTATAATTGTAAAAGGAGCCTGAAGAAGTCGAAAATGGGATATTTGATTGTGAAAGAAGTTTTAAAGGATGGAAACGGGAAATTTTTAGTATAAAAGTATTTTGAGGGGGTAAAAAAGAGGATTTAAAGGAAATAGGGAAAGGATGGAAAAGGATAGAAAAGGATGGAAAAGGAGATTTTTACTATAAAAGTAGCTAATGGAGACCGAAGGAGATATTGGATCGTAAAAGGAGTCTAATAGGGGTTTTTAATCTTGAAAGGATCCTGAATGGGTGCAAAAGGGGATTTTGGATTGTGAAAGAAGTTTAAGGGGATGGAAAAGGGGATTTTTTATTTTAAAAGAAGTCTGAGGGAATAAAAAGCCAAATTTTGATTTTATAAGGAGCCTGCGGATATGTAATGGGGGATTTTTTATTGTGAAAGTAGTCTAAGGAAATTAAAAAGGGGGGTTTATCTTATAAAAGGAGTGTGGGAGAATAAAAGCAGGGATTTTTGATTATGATAGTAGTATAAGGAAGTAAAAAGGGGATTTTTGGATTTTTAAAGAAGACGGACGGAATGTAAAATAATTTTTTTTAATTTTAAAACGAGACTGAAGAGGGGGGGGGGACTTGTAGATTGCAAAAGGAGTTTATGGGAGTGGAAAAAAGGATTTTAGATGGTAAAAGTCTTCTGAGGGGATAAAAAAGGATCTTTCACCCGCGCTTTGTTATTATTTTATTATTATATATTATCTATAATTATTCACTGTTTATTATTTATATGTCAAATAAAGTTCATATATTATTCAATAGATTAACTTTATGAAAAGGAATATATTTTATACTAAACTATAAGTAGACAGTAGATAAAAAAAAATTTTTTTTGATGATTTCAGGTCAGCCTTTCTATTTCGATTTTGCTGTCACTGACTGTGTTCTTCCTTTTGCTCGCCGAAATCATTCCACCTACTTCACTCGTAGTACCTCTCCTTGGGAAGTTTGTCCTCTTCACAATGATCCTTGACACATTCAGGTATTTCAAGATTCAATTAAATCATTTTTATTTAAAAAAATTAATCTGTATATAAAAAAAGAAATAATTAGAAAAAATAATATTGACTTAAGGTTATTTTTCAGCATATGTGTGACTGTGGTAGTCCTCAACGTACACTTCCGGTCACCACAAACACACGTGATGGCACCATGGGTCCGTCGCGTTTTTATTCATGTCCTACCCAAGTTACTTATAATGCGCAGGTAATAAAAACTGTCGTTTTAGCAGATTAATCAGTCAATATTTCTTACTTTAATCAGTTACTTGAAATTACTGATTATCAGTCAACAGAAATGGCTAATTTTCAGTCCATTGGATGAGTTTTTGTCAATAGACTTGCCTTATTTTCACTCAATAAAATAAAATAATTTTCAATCAATAGAAATAACTAATTTTCACTTCTTTTTTTAGTCAATAACATTGAATAATTTTCGGTCAATAGAATTAACTGATTAGCACTCTATATGAGTAACTAATTTTTATTCAATAGCATGGACTTTTTCAGTCAATAGAGTTGACTGATTTTCATTCAATAGAAGTGTCTGATTTTCAGTCAATAGAAGCGTCTGATTTTCAGTCAATAGAACTGTCTGGTTTTTAGTTAATAGAAGTAACCGAATGCCAATCCATAGAATTTACTAATATTGAGTGCGTGGAATTAACTGATTTTCTGTGAATGATTCTCGGTCAATAGGATTGATTGATTAACAGTCTGACAGAATTGACTGATTTTCATTTAATAGAAGTGCCTGATTTTCAGTCAATAGAACTCTCTAATTTTTAGTTAATATCAGTAACTGAATGCCAATCAATAGAATTAACTGATTTTTTGTGCAAAAATTAGTGATTTTACATCATTTTCATGATTTTCTGTCAATAGAATCGACTGATTCTTAGTAAATAGAAGTAACTCATTTTCATTAAATAGAATTGACTTATTTTTAGAGAATGAAATTGAATGATTCCCAGTCAATAGAATTGACTGATTAATAGTCTATAGAAGTAAATAATTTTCAGTCAATAGCATTGACTGATTTTCATTTAATAGAAGTGTCTGATTTTCAGTCAATAGAACTCTCTAATTTTTAGTTAATAGCAGTAACTGAATGCCAATCAATAGAATCAACTGATTTTTTGTGAACAAAATGAGTGATTTTTTATCATTTGCATGATTTTTTGTCAATAGAATCGATTGATTCTTAGTAAATAGAAGTAACTCATTTTCATTAAATAGAATTGACTGATTAATAGTCTATAGAAGTAAATAATTTTCAGTCAATAGAAATGACTGATTTTCATTTAATAGAAGTGCCTGATTTTCAGTCAATAGAACTCTCTAATTTTTAGTTAATAGCAGTAACTGAATGCCAATCAATAGAATCAACTGATTTTTTGTGAACAAAATGAGTGATTATTCATCATTTGCATGATTTTCTGTCAATAGAATCGATTGATTCTTGGTAAATAGAAGTAACTCATTTTCATTAAATAGAATTAACGGATTAATAGTCTATAGAAGTAAATACTTTTCAGTCAATAGCATTGACTGATTTTCATTTAATAGAAGTGTCTGATTTTCATTCAATAGAACTCTCTAATTTTTAGTTAATAGCAGTAACTGAATGCCAATCAATAGAATCAACTGATTTTTTGTGAACGAAATGAGCGATTTTTTATCATTTGCATGATTTTTTGTCAATAGAATCGATTGATTCTTAGTAAATAGAAGTAACTCATTTTCATTAAATAGTATTGACTTATTTTTAGTGAATGAAAATGAATGATTCTCGGTTAATACAATTGAATGATTAATAGTCTATAGAAGTAAATAATTTTCAGTCAATAGAATTGACTGATTTTAATTTAAAAGAAGTGTCTGATTTTCAGTCAATAGAATTCTCTTTTTTTTTAGTTAATAGCAGTAACTGAATGCCAATCAATGGAATTAATTGATTTTCTGTAAAAAAATTATTGATTTGTCATCATTTGCATGATTTTCTGGCAATAGAATCGACTGATTCTTAGTAAATAGAAGTAACTCATTTTCATTCAATAGAATTGACTGATTAATAGTCTATAGAAGTAAATAATTTTCAATCAATAGAATTGACTGATTTTCATTTAATAGAAGTGCCTGATTTTCAGTCAATAGAATTGACTTATTTTTAGTGAATGAAATTGAATGATTCCCGGTTAATAGAATTGGCTGATTAATAGTCTATAGAAGTAAATAATTTTCAGTCAAGAGAATTGACTGATTTTTATTTGATAGTAGTGTCTGATTTTCAGTCAATAGAAGTAACTGAATGACGATCAATGGAATTTGTTAATGTTCAGTGAATAGAAATTACTGATATTTAGTGCGTGGAATTGAACGTTTTTCTGGGAATAAAAATGACTAATTCTCCATCAATTTGATGATTTTCTGTCATTAGAATCGACTGATTTTTTGTCAAAAGAAGTAACTTATTTTTATTTAACAGAATTGACTCATTTTTTAGACAATAAAATTGAATAATTCTCAGTCAATAGAATTGACTTATTAGCAGTCTATAGAAGTAACTAATTTTTAGTCAATAGAACTGTCTAATTTTCAGTTAATAGAAGTAACTGAATTTTCGTCAATAGAATTTACTACTTTTTAGTAAATAGAATAGACTGATTAATAGTGCGTGGAATTCACTGATTTTCAGTGAATAAATATGAGTGATTTTCAGTCAATAGATTGATTTTGTGCCAATAGAGTTAACTGATTTTTAGTCAATAGAAGTAAATAATTTTCATTTAAATAAAATTAACTTAATTTTTAGTCAATTAAAGTGAATTATTTCCAGTCAACAAAATTGACTGATTAGCAGTCTATAGAAGTAACTAATTTTTAGGTAATAAAAGTGACTGGTTTTCAGTTAATAGAATTCACTGATTTTCAGTTAATATAAATTACTCATTTTCTTTCAATAGAAGTGCCTGATTTCAAGTAAATAGAAAAAGCTAATTTTCAGTTAAAACAAATTACTTAATTTCAATCAATTGAATTTACTAATTTTCAGCGAATAGAAATAATTGATGTCCAGTGCGTTGAATTAAGTGATTTTTAGTGCATACAAATTACTGATTTTCAGTCAGCTGAATGGTTTTCTGTCAATAGAATCGATTAATTCTTAGTCAATGCAAGTTAAATTTCATTAATTAGGATTGACTCTTTTTTTAATCAATGAGATTGAATTATTTCCAGGAAATAGAATAAAATTAGTAGCCGTCTATAGAAGAAGCTAATTTTTAGTCAATAGCATGGACTTTTTTCATTCATGGAAATTGAATTATTTTCCAGTCAATAGAATAAACTAATTTCCAGTCAGTAAAAGTGACTGGTTTGTAGACAGTAGAATTGACTGACTTTCAGTCAATAGAATTCATTTATTTTTATTTTAAAAAATTCAATTTTTTCAGTTAATAGTATTGACAAATTTTCAGTGAATAAAATTTACTTATTTTCAGTCTATAGAATGGACTATTTTTGAGTGAAAAATAAATGATTTTCAGTCAATAGAATTAACTGATAATCATTAAATAAAAGTAACTGATTTTCTATCAATAAAAGTGTATGACTTTCAGTCAATAGAAGTAGCTAATTTTCAGTCCATAAAATCGACTGATGTTCAGTCAATATATGTGGCTGATTTTCAGTCAATAGAAGTGTCTGATTACTATGTGAAATTAATAAAAATAGTTTCTTATTAAATTCTCACATTATAATTGATTAAAATTACCTTTAAATGACTGATACACTCAATAAAAGTAACAGATTCGATCAACCTAAATGACTGATGTAATTCCTCAAAGCTATTTATCAGACCATTCAAAATGAACTATTTAATCAGTAAAAGTTATATTTTAGATTATTACCAATTCAGTAAAGGTCAATAATTTTTTTATTTAAAATAACTGATTTAATAAATTGAAGCTACAGTGTATATGGTTTTAATTATTGATTCGTTCAGTGAAACTTACTGATTAGATCACTTAAAATGAAATTTATCATTTACTGACTTAAAAAGTAGTTTTGGACTAATTTACCAGTCGTCGAATCCGCATTATATAAATAATAAAAAATTGAATGCGAATCAGTCACTTTTGACTAATTCTACTTTTATAAAAATATTTTTCTTTTCTCAATTTCCTTCACTTTGGTGAAATTTACCATAAAAAATTTCAAAAGAAAGTAAACAGAGTAATTTAAAAAAGTTTGAATACAGAATTTTAAATATGAGAAATTGAAACTGTTTTCGATGTTGGAAAATATTTTTGTACAATTCTATATTTGAGCTTAACTTTCGTTTTGAATCATTTATGGTAATATTGAACTTTGAAAAAGGATACCTTTATTTTTGGTTGATATTTCAAGGAAGGAAAAATAAAATTTTTAACTTTTCAGGCCGCAGTACCAAGTAGAGAAAAAAAGTTTGACTGGCCATCAGAATCATAGACTGATGGTGAGGACATGCAATGGGCTGGAACTAAGAGATCCTGCAATTTTTGTGGATCCTTCGGCTTCTGAGTTTGCAGAGTCCTCAGTTCTCTTCCCAAGCATCGATTCTCGGGACGAACTGAATCCTAGGTTTCTAATATTTTAATTTTTTTAATTTAACTACAATACTTTTTTTATACTTTAATCTGTTCGTATTAATTTGGGACTTTCCCAACTGAAAAAAGCATAAAAAGACAGTAGTATAACCATAAATATAGCTATCACAAAGTAATGTATCATGATAAGTTACCGACAGTCGGTCATACCATCAGCCGAACATACAGATTCCTAACATGTATCATGCCACCGTCGATATATCAGTGATCTACCTTGCAGTTCCTCTTGTGTTCCCTCCTCATCTACCTTCTGATCCTCCTCCTTCTCTTCTTCTATCTTCTCATAACCAATCTCCTCATGATAAAATAAGAGACGGAGGAGGATCAGGAGGTAGACAGAAAGGATCGCTATGGTAAGTTTATCAATAGAGACTCGGACAATTACAGGAATCTGCATTACCGACTGACGGTAATACCAACTGTTGGTAACCTATGGAACAGAACCTTGCTCGATTGTTCAGTGTTTGCATACACTCATAGTTATACTACTAACTCTTATTTCTATTTTAGGGAGATGGAAGGAGTAAATATGGGAAGCTCGTGTCGCATTCACGGGACCCCAACAAATACTCCAGCTCCGACTCAGCAGCTGCCCACGGAGGAAAGCGTGGACGCTCTTTGTAAATCTCTACATCACTGGCATCACTGCCCGGAACTTTATAAGGCCATAGAAGGCATTCGCTTCATTGCCGATCACACAAAGAGAGAAGAAGAGTCCACCAGAGTATGTTTCAGACACTTGATTTTTTTTTAACTAATTTTTTTTAAGCTGAAATAAAAAAATAACGAGATTTTTTATCCACAGGTCAAAGAAGATTGGAAATATGTAGCGATGGTGCTAGACAGATTATTCTTGTGTATCTTCACTCTGGCCGTAGTCATTGGAACAGCAGGAATTATTCTACAGGCTCCTACGTTGTACGATGATCGAATTCCCATCGACGTTAAGCTTTCCGAAATAGCCTCTACCACTGCCAAACCACACATTGTTCCAACACTCTGAGAGGCACTCAGTGCTTTATAGTCTCCTCGAAAAACAGCATTATTATTATTATAATAATATTTTACTATTATTATAATATTACTCATCGCAAAACAATAGAACTGTCTGCCCAAGATTGGTTCTCCTGTTCAATGTTCATCCAACTCAGAAATTGACCGGGCTAAAAAAATTCACAGCTGGCCTAAGAATCTCCTTTCTGAAAAAACAGGATAAGCAATATTGTAATGCAAACTAAAGGAGAACTCTAGCTATAAGAAAGATTAGGATCTGTAGCAATCAAACATTTTTAACAGACTTCTTATATTTTCGGGTATGCTTTTAAAAAGGTCACTCATGACTTGATACTTGGCCAAGGGGTTCCTTTAGCATCGCAACTGAAAGTTCTAAAAGGATTTTTAGCACAGATTGATATAAATTTAGTTATAAACAATTTTTACTTTTTTTTTAAATTAGTTTTTTTGAAATATCTCGAAAAATATTGATCTGAGATAGAAATTTTCTGCAAACAAAATTGCAGAGCTCGTCGAAATACATTTGAAGAAAAATGGCACTAAACGCCTTATTCAGAGGACTACCAAAAAAAACTAAACGTCATAGTGTTAGACATTTTAGAGCAGGAACCTTAGGAGGAGGAGGAGGAGGAGGAGGAGGAGGAGGAGGAGGAGGAGGAGGAGGAGGAGTTGAAAGAGAAGGATGAGGAGGAGGTGAAAGAGAGGAAGGAGGAAGAGGAGGAACAATCCGATAATCAATCGATATAATTGACTCAATCTCGTTTTGTCATTACAATACTCTAATATCACCTCATCTTATTCGATCCCGATTTTTTTTAAAAGTTTCGATCGTGACGAGATTCTTGTTTTTTCACCTAATTTTTTTACAACGAAAATTTTATTACCAAATTGAACACTAAAAATTGAGTCTTAGCGTTTTTAATACACTTTAAATCAATATTTTTATTATTATAAGACTATTAAAAACACTTATGTCACTTACATTTTTTCTCCATAGAAAACTGTGTTTATAAATTTACATATTTATAATTGATATTTTTTAAATACAAACTAAAATATGATAACTATATTCTATGACATTTATCCTTACACAATTTCTCAATATAAAGAGAATGCTGAGGTTTATGAATATTAAAAAAAAAAGTTCTTTTGAACGAATTTTGAAAGGTTTCAAGAGCATGGAAAAATTTTATTAATATTCCTGGGAAAATTTGAAAAGATTTTACATTTCGAATAATTAATTTGAAGAGGAAATTAAGAAAGATTTCAGAACAATTCCAATGATTCCGTAAAATTTTAAAAGAAAATGTAGAAGGTTTTAGAGCAAAATTTTTTAACTTTGCAAGAATACCAAATTTTAGAATATATATTCCAATCAGTTTAAAAGGTATCAAAGTTTTAAATAGATTAAAAGAAATAGTTTAAAACCTAAAAGGATTTTATAAAATTCCAAAAAGTCAAAAGCGATTATTTTTATTTATGTTTTTATTCATTTTTTAAATAAATTTTAAAGAATACTTAATATTTTTGAAAATTTAGATTTTTGAAGAATTTATAAGTCTTTTTGAGCATTTCGAAATTTTTAAGGGAATAAACCAATTTTCTTCCGATTTTTAGGAAAAGTTATAATGTTTTTTTTATGAAAAATAAATTTAAAGTTTTTCCAATCATCTCAAATTATTTCATAAATTGGTGAAAAAGTATCTGGAAGACTGTAAGGCAAGTTTTTAATGATTTTTTCTAAATTTGCAAAGCAGAGACTACAATTTTTCTTAATTTTGTAAAATTAAATACATTGTATGCAAAATTCTAGTTAATAAAAAATTATTTAGAATTTTTTGAAGACTCAAAAATAATTTTAAACTTGGAGAGATTTAAAAAAAGTACAGGAAAATCTAGATTTTTAAGATTTCGAACTATCAAACAATTTTCACAAGTTTCGAGAGAATAAATCAATTCTGATTAAACTTACAATTATGTTTTATTCCTAAAAATCAATTTTAAACGACTGTTCAAAAGTTTTTTAACATTTCATAATATTTCCAAGATTGTGGACAAAAAATCTAAAAGATTTAAGTGCAATCTTCTAAATTTCGCAGGAATTTAAATAATTAAAAAAATTTTTGAATCAGTTAAGAAGATATTATTAGGAAAATTAGAAAAAATTTGAAACTTAATTTATAATTTGAAAAAAAAAATAAGATTTTGAAACAAAATATAGATTTTAGAGAGTTTTAAAATAAAATTTTGCAGCTTCTGAAGGATTTTAAAAGGTTTTAAGATATTAAAAAAAATTTTCTTAAGATTCCTGAAAAGATTTTGAAAGCTTGAAAAAATAATAAACATTTCTTAAGATTCTTTTGAAATTTTAAAGTATAATTTTTTGGTAAATTAATTTTTAAAGAGAATTTAGAAAAAAATTTTGAAATATTTGAAAAGTTACTTGAAATTGTCAAAAAAATCTGGAAGATTTTAAGGTAATTTTTTTATTTTTAATATTTTTCACAATTTTAGGAATAATTTAAGTCAGATTCAAAGATTTTTATGAATTTTAGAAGTTTTAAAGAAACAAAGAATATTTTTGAACTTCGAAAGATTTTCAAAAGTTTATAAAATATTTTTTTATTTTTTCCAAACTATTTTTTTAAAGTTTATGGTGAGTTGAAGATTTATGTATCTCAAGAGTATTAAAATAATATACAGGATTCCAATTATTTAGATTTTGGATTGATAAATTAAGAATAATCAATAATAATTACATTTTAATAATTAAGAGATATTAACACTTCAGGTAATTCAAAATAATTAAATTCGTGGACAAACCGTTTTTTTACTACTTGACGTAGTCAGAAATTGTTTAATTAATTCATTAATTAATTAATTAATTTTTGAAAGTAGACATAATTTTCTTCATAATTTTTTCTAAAAGTTACCTGATCGGAAGTTTTACATGAGACGATATGATTGGTAACAACTGAATGCAAGAGAATAGCAGGGGGAAGAGGCGGAGGAGGAGGAGGAGTAGGAGAAGGAGGCAATTTAATATAGTGTCTATGCGTGAGGGTGTCGGAGGAGCAGGAGTAGGAGGAGGTGGCGGAGGAGTAGGGGTATTAGGCATTATAAAATAGTGGCCATTAGAGCCGGAGGAGGAGCAATATGAGGAGGAGGCGACTGAGCAGAAGGCATTTTAAAACAGTAGTCATGGGAGGAGGAAGCGGAGGAGCAGGAGTATGATAAATAGGAGGAGGAGGCGGGAGAGTATGAGGAAAGTAGGAGAAGAAGGTGGGATTTTAAAATAGTGTCTATAAGAGAAGGAGGTGGAGGAGCAGGAGTAGGAGGAGGTGACGGTGGAGTGGGAGTATGAGGTATTTTAAAATAGTGGCCATAGAAGGAGGTGTAGGAGTATTAGTCATTTTAAAATAGTGGCTATGGGGGGAGGAGGAGCAGTATAAGGAGAAGGCTGAGCAGGAGGCATCTTAAAACAGTGGAAATGGGAGGAGGAAGCGGAGAAGCAGGAGTATGAGGAGGAGGAGGGGGGAGTGGAAGAGGAGGAGGAGAGTAGCAGGCGGAGGTCTAGTAGTAGAAGTAGGAAGTATTTTAAAATATTGGCCATGCGAGGAAGAGGAGTAGTAGGAGGCATTTGAGGATAGTTGCCATGGGATAATGAGGAGGAGGAGGCATTTTAAAATAGTATCCCTGAGAGAAGGAGCATGAGGCAGTAGAAGCGGAAGAGTAGGAGGCATTTTAAAATAGAGTCCACGAGAGGAAGAGGAGAAGGAGGAGGAGTTATTTGAACACAAAATTTTCTTGATTAAAAATGCTCAATAGTATACGCGTTTTGTTTTGCTACTGGAAACTGGATTCGGTGCGAGTGGGAGAGGTGTTGTAAATTATATTTCATCCAAATGTTTTTTGGACACTAGCATCGGTAGTTTTTAAATTTTTTGTAAGAAAAAATCTAAAAATGCATTTTTATCGTCTTTCTCGAAAAGTATTAATTTGATAAAAAAGTGAAAAATACAACAAATATTTTTTGGGGTAAGATATACAAATTTTCTGTTAATAACTTTATTTCTATTTATCTGCGCCAAAATTTCATTTAACACTTATAACGTGGATTCAAATGGAAACCTTAGGCTAAGTATCAAATCCTTTCGGGTGTTCTTTTCGGGACTATACCCACATTTTTTTCAATTGCTACAGACTTTCGTCCCAGTAACTAAGAAAAGTTTATGCTAACAAAGCTGTTACATACGATAATTTTATCCGGAGAGATTATTATTAGTTTTCAACTCTGCGTACCACATTTTTCAAGTTTTTAAATTATTTTTCTAAATTTTAATTTTAATTCCTAAATTAGAAAGATTTGTCACACAAGTTCTTGAACAAAATTAAGAGGATTTTCTTAACTATTTAAATACTTAATTTGCAAAATCTCTAATCTATTTTCTATTGTCTTCTTTCAGATAAAGATTAATTTTTGAGAAGAAGTTTGAAAATGAGGTATGCAGAGTTGGAAAGCATAGATGCCTGTTGCAGACTCAGGAAGAAATTGAATTTGTTTTCCAAAATCGAAGCAACATCGAGCCTGTAACAAAGGGGCCATATTTTCACTAAGAACAAAGTCTCTCATACACTGAAATTCTAAATATCTGCATCGACACGAAGCAGGCCGAGCCAAGCTGAAAGAAGCAGGCTCTACTTTTATTGCTCATATATGTTTGTATAAGACATTATTCATAAAAAAACATCTGTTCCATTACCACTGTGACTAACGTGGATATTTATTATAACTTTTAACGAGATGTGTGGAAGAAAGAAATTGTTATGGCGTATTGTATTCTAGTACTTTTCAGTCTTCCTCCTCCCTTATGTTCCAAAGAACCATTACCAGTGTTGCCATTTATTTATTGTGCCGAAAAATTACAGATATTTGAAATTGGCGCCAAAATATTTGAAATTGGCGCCAAACTGTTTGAAATTGGCGCCAAAACTTTGTTACGTAGCGGCAAGGTTTCAGCGCGCATTAGTGGGAAAGAAGCACTTTAATTGAATAAAAATCCCTCTACAGGTGAATTTTTAACAGATTTTTGTGTATTTTTTCCAAGAAATGGGCTTCAGTCTTTAACTTTGATTGAAAAAATGCACGGTTGGAACATTTTTTTATGAGTGGGTCTAATCTTTTTCTTGTGCAGCTTTTTTTATCAAAGAAATGCCCAAATTTAAATTTATTTATAAAAATTGTTTATATAATTAACAGTTTATAATACTATAAAAAAGATGATATCAAGGTATTTTGGTAAGAAATGTCTTGTTTTTTTTCCATACAAAATTTGACCTATTCGTCAAAAAATGATGAAAATATTAATTTGTTTATCAAAATTGTTTATATAGTTACCATTTTTTATAAATATGAGAAAATATGAAAGCAAGGAGTCTTTGTCAAAATATTTCTAATTTATTTCTTTTGAAAATTGAGTCTGTTTATAAAAAATTGTTCGAACAAATTGTTGTTTATTAAAATTGTTTATAAAAATTGCTTACATAATTGAAAATTGTTTCTCCTATTAAAAATTAAAAAACATGAAGTCCCTGGGATGCTTTTGCAAGACATTGTTAGATGAAGCTACACAAAAAATGTGACATGTGCATTTGTTTATAAAAATTGTTTATATTATTACCATTTTTTTCAATATGCAACATTTAACATAAAAAGTCTGAAAATACATTTCTAATTGATTAAGCAAAAAAATATTAGGCCTATTTGTGAAAAAATCGTTGAACTCTGCATTTATTTATCAAAATTATTTATATAATAACAATTTTTATCACTATGAAAAAATATGAGAGCAAAGAGTCCTTTAAAGATATTTTTTATTCAATCTGCAAAAGAAACTAGGCATGTTCATGAAAAATGATGTAAACATGCATTTGTTTATAAAAATTGTTTATATAATTTCTAAACAATTTTTTTATAAACAGATGAATAACTTTGCCTTTTTCTCACAAAAAAATATTTGCTTTGAGTCTTAATTTCTACGAGTTTTTATAAAAGTAATGATTTGCAACTGGAAATTACCACCAGTTAACATTTGCTATTGTTATAAACATTTTTATAAATAAATTCTCACTTTTCAGTTTTCCTTACAGCAAGATTCATTTTCCTGATCAAAACTGAATCATAATTCTCTTTAAAGAAATTTTAAAACTTTTAACTCTATAAATTATAAATAATATGTATTGTTATTAACAATGTATATAAACAAAATGTCCCAATCCATCCTTTTTCAATAATTTTTTTACTATTATTGTTAGATATACCTCATTACTATTAATTAAACAACAAGATTGATAAAAAAAATGTGATTCCTATGAACAATTTTATAAACAAAAAAATAAAATGTTTATTTCAACATAAAAATGTGTCACATGAACACTTTTTCAAGATTATGCAAAGTACAGGGATAATTCCGGATAAGAAGATTTAAAGAAATTTTACTTAATATATAGACACTGATATTAACGATTACTCAAGTTGTTACTCAATGTTTTTTTAATAAAAATGTTTTAGAAAATTATGTATACAAATGAATTTTTCAGTAACAAAAATTTTTAATTATTACAAACAAGTTAATTATTGCGATAATTGATCAAAAAATGTTTTTCTCACTGGAAAAAGGTTGAATGGAACATTTGTTTATAGAAATTGTTAATAACAAAACACATTATTTGGGTTTGATAAAGTTTGAAGTTGAAAAAAAGTCTTGTTGCGAATTATTTCTTGTCAGAAAAATTAATCTGGAAATGCGGAAAACTCCAAAACTGAGATTTGTTTATAAAAATATTTATAACAATAGAAAATTTTAATTAGTGTGAATTTCCCGTTAAAAATGATGACTCATGAAAATCTTGACGATCAGGGTCGAAACAAAAAAATTTCATGAGAAAAAGACTGAATTCATAATTTCTTTGTAAATATTGTTTACAATAAATAAGTTAAATACTAAAAGGATTATTTCTGTTTTGCATTCTTA
Organism: Belonocnema kinseyi; assembly: GCF_010883055.1. Taxonomy (NCBI): domain Eukaryota; kingdom Metazoa; phylum Arthropoda; class Insecta; order Hymenoptera; family Cynipidae; genus Belonocnema; species Belonocnema kinseyi. Next base: position 2,424,451 of record NC_046666.1, on the reverse strand, counting down.
AAACTTTAATGCTGAGCATTTCTAAGAAAAAAACATTAAGATCGGTTAAGAAATACAACCTGTCACCATTTGTTAATTTATTATGACTATTTTCATTATGGCGACGCTGATTAATAATTGTTCATTTTTTAAACATTCCTTTTGAAGAAGATTTTACGATTCTTCCATTTCTTAAATTTTGAGGCTTCCTAGTTTCCCATTTTGTAAATCAGAGTATTGAGAAACATTTATTGTAAATTTGACAAGCCTTGAAAATTACGACTGAATGATCAGTATTATATTTCCTTTAAGAATAATTTGAGCAAGTTTTTTTGGAAAACATTTTTGCAGGTCGACCTTTTTAGAAAGGGGTGGTCATTTGCGCGCCAACTATCTGTATTTAATTATATATTCAAGAAAAATTAAACCTATAAAGAATTTTTTTTTAAATTGTGTTCAACAGCACAACATTTCAGCAACATTGCAGCAATATTGTAAAGCAACATTGCAGCAATGCTATAAAGTAACATTGTAACAATATTCAAAAGCAACATTGTAGCAATATTAAAAATTAAAATTGCAGCAAATTTGCAAGTTAACGTTGCAGTAATATTGCATGATAACATCGTATCAATATTGCTGCAAAGTTGGAGCCATATTTCAAAGCAACATTGCAGGAAGATTATAGAAACATTTATACCATGTTGCGGAAAAATATTATAATATTGATGCGAAATTTTCACACAAAATTGTAGCAACATTGCATCCGTTAATTATAAAGCAACACTGCAGCAAATTGTAAAATAAAACTGTAACAATATTTCACAACAGCAACGTAGTAATATGGTAAAGTTTCATTATAGCAATGTTGCAGAGCAAAGTTTCAGCAACTTTTCAAATTAATGTTTCAGCAACATTGCACATCAACTTTGCAGCAAAATTGCAAATGAAAGTTTCAGTAATATGGAGAAGCAACCTTGTAGCAATATTAAAAAGCAACATTGCAATAATATTACAGAAAGAATTGTGTAAGTATTCTTTCATGTTTGGAGCAATATTACAGACCAGCGTTGTAGCAATGTTATAGAATAACATTGCAACTGCGATGTAGCAATATTGTAAAGTTTCATTATGGCAATGTTGCAGAGCAAAGTTGCAGCAACTTTTCAAATTAACGTTGCAGCAACATTGCACGTCAACTTTGCAGCAAAATTGCAAATGAAAGTTTCAGTAATATGGAGAAGCAACATTGTAGCAATATTACAAAGCAACATTGCAGCAATATTGCAGAAAGCATTGTATCACTATTCTTTTATGTTTGCAGCATTATCACAGAGCAGCGTTGCAGCAATGTTGCAAAATAACATTGTAACAATATTTCGCAGCAACCTTCTAGCAATATTCAAAGTAACTTAATAGCAATATTGGGAAGCAAAATTGCAGCAATGATGTAAAGTAGCATTGTAACCATATCTAAAAGCAACATTGTAGCAATATTAAAAATTAAAATTGCAGCAAACTTTGCAAATTAACTTTGCAATAATATTGCAAGATAACATAGTATCTATATTACTGCAATGTTGAAGCAATATTTTAAAGCAACATTGCGGGAAGATTGTAAAAACATTGATACCATGTTACGAAATAATATTCCAATATTGATGCGAAATTTTCGGCCAAAATTGTAGCAACGTTGCATCAATAAATCATAAAGCAACACCGCAGCAAATTGTAAAGCTGCAAATCAACGTTGCAGAAACATTGCAGGCAACTTTGCAGCAAAATTGCAAATTAAAGTTTTAGTTATATGGGGAAGCAACATTGCAGCACTATTACAGAAGAACATTGCAGTGATATTGCAGAAAAAACATTATTTCATTATTCT
>NC_046666.1:2399348-2422487 GCF_010883055.1 Belonocnema kinseyi | reverse complement strand
TAAAGCAACTTTAAAGAGATATTGCGAAGAAAAGTTGAAGAAATATTACAAATCAACGTTGCAGCAATATTTGCAAAGCAACGTTGCAGCAATATTTGCAAATCAACGTTGCAGCAATATTTCAAAGCAACATCATTCTAATATTTCACAGCAACTTTGCAGCAATATTACAAAGAAAGATTGTTGCTATATTAGATAGCAAAATTGCAGCAATATTGCAAATTAAAGTTTTAGTTATATGGGGAAGCAACATTGCAGCACTATTACAGAAGAACATTGCAGTGATATTGCAGAAAAAACATTATTTCATTATTCTTTTACGTTTGGAGCAATATCACAGGGCAAAGTTGCAGCAATATTGCAGCGAAACGTTGCAGCAAAGTTGCAAAACAAAGTTGCAGTAATATGGTAATGCAATGTTAAAGCAATACTGTAAAGCAACTTTAAAGAGATATTGCGAAGAAAAGTTGAAGAAATATTACAAATCAACGTTGCAGCAATATTTGCAAAGCAACGTTGCAGCAATATTTGCAAAGAAACGTTGCAGCAATATTTCAAAGCAAAATCATGCTAATATTTCACAGCAACTTTGCAGCAATTTTGCAGCAATATTACAAAGAAAGGTGGTTGCTATATTAGATAGCAACATTGCAGCAATATTGCAGAGAAAAATTGCAACAATATTGCGTGCTGTTGGTGTATGGTAGTGGGCGTGTAACTAATTTGAAGCGATTTTTAAGCTTGTTTTGTAATTTTAATAATGAAATGAAAGGTAGGTACGTACGTGAAATTAAGTGAGGAAACAATTATTACGTGTTACAGAAATAAGCACAGTGATAGTTACATAATATAAATAATATATAATGATATTATTATATTATATATTAAATTATATAACAACTGATACCCACACGATAAGAATATCATGGCAAAATATTTTGTAAGTGTATCTACGACTCGATTAAGTTTACGTATCGAAACTGAATAGATCTCGATTTATGTACTAACAAGGAGAACCTGTACCCTTCGGATTTTTTTTTTTTTTTGAATTTATATCCCATCCCCCTGTAATAGGTCATTGACAAAGTTGTAAGATGTGCAAGAAATAAGATGTGCTTTTAAGCCATTTTTAAGAAAAAAAAGTCAGTAAAAAATTCACGCTTTTACATGGAACGCGATGCGAAAGTTTTCAATTCCAGGGCTCGATTCCTGCTGGTGGTATTTTTTTATCTTTTTTATTTAACTTACTTATTGAAATAGACGATTCAATTTATTAAAATACTTTAATTTTTTAATATGAATATAATGATAATAATATGAAATGTGTTGTATTTATATTCTATCTTTATACCTCAATATTTATTTTATTCTTATTGTACTATGTTTATCTATTTTTTCAAATGAAAAAAATGGTGAAAAATTAATATTTTGGTTTGATTTCAATATATGTAATGGTCAATTACAATAAAAAAAAAAATTAGTGAAAAATGCTAGCAGCAGGAATCGAGCCCGAACTTTAAGACTCTCGCATCGCGGTCCATGTAACATGTGTGGTTTTTTTTAAGTCTTTATTTTAGCACATTACAAGTTTTGTAATAACCTATTACTGGTAAAAGTATAAATCCAAATTAAACTCCGGAGGAAAAAACCGACGCAACTTTGTGTATTAAACCGAGAAAGGAATTTTATAAAGGTGTTGATAAATTTTAGGGACGCAATTTTATAAGGGCCTTAATAATTGCAATTAGCAATTGGGGTTCAAAAAGTTCAAGAGCCTACATTTGTTTGCCGATTTTGCTACTTTTTATTAAAAAATAAAGAGCTTATCAAATTCTACCGAATTTTTTTTATTCAGTTATAAATAATTTTTTTAATTGTTATTTAAGCTGCAAAATTCAAAAAAAAAATCTGATTTTTAAAATATTTTTGTTACTTGATTGGCTTCATTCGTTACTATTTTTCAAAAAGGTATGGAATTAGTGAATTTAAATTTTATAGACAGATTTTGATGTTATGGATCAAGATTCTTTAAGCTTTAGTTGTTGTAAACAAATTAAAAACTAGAATTAAATTTTTTGTATTTTGAAACCTGGAAGAACTTTTTCTCTCGATATTCTGATGAAATCAATTAAAATCAACGTCTTCTTATAAGTAAGCACTGAAAGATAAAATTTTTGATTGTTGTAAACAATTATTATAAACAAATTCATCAAATAAGCGCTTTTGGAATTAAATTGTGCTTTAATTGTTTTAAATGGAAAAATAGGCAAAGAAATTTAGGCTCCAACATTGCAGCAGTATTGCGCCAACATTGCACTAATATTGCAACAACGTTGCAGCAACGTTGCAGCAACATTGCAAGGCAATATTAATTGAGAGAGGACATGCATATTTGCAGGAAAATTTCAAACACAAACGAGTGTGAAAGTCGAGGGTATAGAGAAAAAAAAGCGAAAAAGAAATTGAAAAATGTCAGGATATTTTTTATAATTACTATCTAAGACGCATACAAGTACTTGTACAAATGTACAACGCGATTTATAAGAAGGAACACATGGCTGAACCACCTTTATAGAAGCCTTTTCTTTTGATTAAAGCCATTGACGTCATTAAAGAAACATGAAACAAGTGCTGCAGATTAATATTTGAACAACGCTAATTATTATAAAATTGTATGTGAAAAATAGGATAACTAATTTAAGCACAGGATGTGTGATCATGTCACTACCACACGCATGTCCTAACATATCTAAGTCAACGTCCGTGTTAAAAGTCCATTAATTCTGTTGTCTTAATTAATTATATAGTTAATTAATAAAATTTTCTTTTTTATCGCAAAACTAATATAAGGATAGAATTCACTTCTTAAGAGGTGATTTCTAAAAGATTCGACCAATAGAGTCATCACAGGTCTCATTCGCCTTTCATATTTTAAAAAGACGTAAATGTTATAAATTAATAAATTGTATAGAGATTATTTTCTATTTTATAATCGTACTTAAGGTGGTTTGCCGAGATTTCTACCAAATACTATTAGCGAAAAAATCGTTTGTCATTAATTTTGTCCATACCGCTCCATTACTCGTTTAGGCAGTGTACAGCTCATTGCGTTGGATCACTCTACAACTACGAATCCTGTTTATAAAAAAAAAGAACCTGGAGCTATATAGCGATAAAACCCGACAGAGGTGTATACCGCCTATTTAGGCGGTATACAGTAGTGGAGCGGTACACCGCCTAAACGAGTAGTGGAGTGGTATATTATTTTAATTGAATTTTTGTCTCTTCATTGATTTAAATTTGGTTTAGTTTAACATCCTATGGATGTTTAGCAAAATTATTAACAATTGCAAAGAAATTGATTTTTAAATTAAAAAACAAATTTCAAATTGAATGTTCAAATACATTCTTTTTAATTTTAAGAGCAAAGTAATTTTGAACCACCTTAATTAGAAAAAACGCATCAACAAATGATTTGCAAAAAGTGGGTCTACATAGAAAATATATAACTTTACCCTAAAGTTAATAAAATTGTCGCCTAGTGGAAATTTCTCTGGTGGATGAAACTCCTGTAAAACAACTTCATCGTTTCTAAAATATTTTGTTTCTCTACGTAGTTTTTTTGTAGAAAAAATCCAAAAGTAAAGTTTGTACTTCTTTGTTGTCACTTTTTTTTTTATTTTCCCACCAGGGCCATTGCTCGTAGAAAAGTATCTCTAGACATCGACAGAAAAAAACGAATCATCCCAACACTTTCTTGTTGAGTTAAAAATTCGAATTATTTTCCACAAAGTACAAATATTGCGGAAATAGCCCAATGCTTGAATATTACTTAATTAAATATATATTATATTAATATTATATATTATATTGACAATATTTATTAAAATATTATATATTAAAAATTCTAAAAATTTCGTTAATTTTCTTTAAATTTGTTATTACAAAAGGACTATTAAATTATACTTCTCCTAATAATCATGTTGTAAACAAAGCACCATCATTGTCACATTGCTTATTCACGACACCGATATATTTTTATTGCTCAAAGTTGTTAATCAGGCTCTTGGCTTTCAAATTATTAATAAAATTAAAAAAATGTGAATTTTATTCGAAAATTGAAACTCAGGGCCTGAATTATATTTACTGCCACAAGCGATTTTCTTTGAATGGCGAGAACTCGTTGCAAATTATATTTATTACACAAATTTATTAATATTAAAATTATTAAATTGATATATTAATTTAAATTTATAAAAAAATGAAAATTTAGGATCCACATTGTGTTTATATTTCGACGCCTCCATTCCATACCGCTCCACTACTCATTTAGGCTGTGTACAGCTTTTCGTCGCGTTTGATCGCAGTACAGCAATCAAACGATACAGGGCGCTGTACACCGCCTAAGCGAGTAATGGAGCGGTACACGGCCTAAACGAGAAGTGGCGTGGTACACCGCCTAAACGAGTAGTGGCGCGGCACACCGCCTAAGCTTGTAGTGGTCCTGTATACCGCCTAAACGAGTAGTGGAGCGGTACACCGCCTAAAATAATAGTGGCGCTGTACACCGCCCAAACGAGTAGTGGCGCGTTACATCGCCCAAGCGAGTAGTGGCCCTGGACATCGCCTAAGCGAGTGGTGGCCCTGTACAACGCCTAAACAAGTATTAGCGCTGTACACCGCCCAAACGAGTAGTGGTGCGGTAGTAGTTATTTGGTCATCTTTTTAAGTCCAACGCAACGAGCCCACTTTGTGTCCGAAAATGGCATTCAACGAATAGATTCGCGTATTATTACCGTACTTAAATGTTTCAAGTTAAAATGGTAATTAACAGAAATAATGTTATAAACTAGTTTCTAAATACCCGCCCTGATAAAATATGCCTCACGATTAATAAAACGTTATTGGGGCATCTAGCCCATTGTCGTGTCTTTTGAATGAGTCTTATAGATTTTAAAGAAACAATTGGCGAGATGTCCCATTAAATTATAATACTGTAAAACGATGATGAAACTTTCTACATAACAGGTGTATATCTATAAAAATGATAAATAAACTTGATTTTTGTAAAAAAAAATACATCCCCCACAATTTTTCCTTTACGCACAATTAACAATAAAAATGGTTAATAATTAATTATTTTTAATTAATATTTTCTTAAGTTATTTGGCAAATATCTATTAACCAGATTTATAATATCTGTTAGGCAGAGTTTTTTATTTGTTTAAAAATTTGTTTAACAAATCGAAATTTTTACTATTGGCATATTTACATTATTTGGAAGCACTGTTGAACTTAGGCCAACCATATTTTTTAATAAAAGATTTCTTTCGTATAGAAAATGTCTAAAATTGGCATTTATTTATCAAAGTTATTAATATTAACAATTAAATGACTTCGAATTGCCAAAGTCGAGTATGATTTTACAAATTTGTTTAAAACGAACACAATTTCAATTAATGATGAATTTAAATTATTTCGAATCATTAGTGACTTGCTAAAAAACAATGTTTCATAACAAAAGATTTTTTGTTGGGAGAATATTCAAACTGGGCATTTGTTTATACAATTTGTTACCAATAATCACAATTATTAATTGTATATTTATCTTCTTCTTTAAATATAAGTATAAAAAAGTTTTCAGAAAGTCATAAAAAAATCGTTAAAAATGAATTTAAAATGCCAAAGTTAAATATTTGTTTATAAATTTTCGTTTAAAATAATCTATTTTTTATTTTTGACATTATTTCGTACCATTGCTAGTCTGAGACCAACAATATTTAATAGTAAAATATTGTTCTTTAAAAAGACATTCTAAATTGGCATTTTTTATCAGAATTGTTATCAATAATAATATTTGTGATTGCGTAATTATTTAATTCTTGAAATATCAGAATAAAAACTTGTTGAGAAAGTTTTATTAAAAAAAAAATGTTCAATAGGATTTTAAAATTCTAAATCACAATTTTAATTATTGGCTTATATTCATTAGGCTGGGTTTCACCATAAATTGCTGAATAAGTTGTGACAAAAACTACCTTAGAACAATAAGAAATTCAAACAATATAGAAAAATTAAAAATCCGCCCTTAAAATAATAAACAACCCTGTTTAAAAAAAAAAATTTTCCCAGTGTGTAAAACTACCCCTTTGCTTTTTCGATCATTCATTTTTTTATTCATTATAAACGATTTCATATAAATTACGTTTAAAGTAGTTTTATAAAAACAATAATTTTAGGCTTCATTATACTGACTTATTCAATTTGAATTTCATTAAATTTAAATATATTTAATGAATCAAGAATTTATTCAATAATAATATTTTTAGTTATTGTAGGGGGATTTTTAATTTTATTTTTATACTTTAATAGATTTGCAATTAATAATAAAATAAATTTTGAAAACAAAATAAATTGTCCCTAAACCAATTTAAGTGTCAAAACTATTACTTAATAAATTACTTTCAAAATGATTGCTTACAAAATATTTTTAAATATTTTATTAGAAGTGGCCAAACTACCCTCGAGGGTCATAAACTACCCCAAGACGACATAAAAATATTTTCCTAAATGACACATTTAAATTTAGTTTTCTAAAAATTGGAAACAGTCCCTAAAAAGTAATAAGGTAGAAAAGTTTTAAAAAGTTAAAAATCGACCCTTAAAAATAAAAAATAAACCCTTTTTAATAAAAAAAAATGTTGCAGCCAGTCATAAACCACCCCAAAACGTAAAAATGGTATTTTATCAGATAATAATGTAAAATTTATTTTTTCTTTTCTTAAAAAATAAAAACAGTCCCTAATAAAGTAAATTGGAATAGTTTTGAGAAATTTAAGAAAAATCTACCATTAAAACTAAAAAATAATCCCTATGTAAGAAAAAAATAATAATTTTTGAACTCTTTAATGTTTATTGGATAAAAATGTCATGAATTTCAAATAGAATAATTACTAAAAAGTTTTGGATACAATATAATTATTCAAAACCTTCCTTTAAAAAAATTAAAAAGCAACCCCTTTGATGTTTCAATTATTGATTTTTTAATTTAATATGCAAAATTTCATATGAATAACGTTCAACAACATTGAAAAAATAATGAAAAACCTTTAATTAGAACGCCTGCTAAGAAATTTTAATTATAAAATAATTTTTCAAAACCACCCTTAAATTTCAAAAATAACCCCTTTTCTGTTAGAATTATTGCTTCATTTATTAAACATAAAAAATTTCATATGAATAACGCTCAAAGTGGTCTCTGAACAAATATTTAAATACTTTTTATTCTATAGGTGTTTAAAACTACCCTCAAGGGTCATAAATCACCCCAAAACGTGAAGAAAAAAATGTATTTTATAATAAAATGCATGAAAATTTATTTTTTATTTTTCTAAAAATTAGAAACAGATCCTAAAAAGAGAAAAATTGAAAAAAATTAAAAAGTTGAATAACGGGCCTTTAAAATAACAAAGAAACCCTTTTTAATAAAAAAATAATTTTCCACCTCTTCACTCGGTTAAGAAATTTCGAAAAAATTGTATTTTGTCAGATAATGCATTACAATTTTTTAAAAATATTTTTTTAAAATCTGAAACATCTAAAGAGTGATAAATTGAAAAAATTTAGAAAAGTTAAATAACGGGCCTCAAAAATAAAAAATTAACTCTTTTTAATAAAAAAAAATGTTTCAGCTCTTTACACTTTTGAGTATAAAAATATCGTTAATTTCAAGTAGAAGGACTGCTAAGAAATTTTAATTATAAAATAATTTTTCAAAACCACCCTTAAATTTCAAAAGTAACCCATTTGCGTGAAAAAATGGTATTTTCTCAAATAATGTATTAAAATTTATTTTTTATTTTTCTAAAAATTAGAAACAGTCGCTAAAAAAGTGAAAAATTTAAAAAAATTGGAAAAGTTAAATAACGGGCCTTAAATAATTTAAAAAAAAAAAACTTTTTAATAGAAAAAAAATGTTGCAGCTCTTCACTATTTTTAGTATAAAAATTTCGTGAATTTCAAGTAAAATAACTGCTAAGAAATTTTGAATATAAAATAATTTTATAATAGTCAAGAGTCATTAAACACCCCAAAACTAAAAAAAAATTGTATTTTGTCAGATGCGTTAAAACTTATTATTTTTTAAAATTGGAAACAGTCCCTAAAAAAGTGATAAATTGAAAAAATTTAGAAAAGTTAAATAATGGGCCTTAAAAATAAAAAATAAACCCTTTTTAATAAAAAAAAATAATGTTGCCTCTCTTCACTGTTTTTAGTATAAAAATGTCGTGAATTTCAAGTAGAATCATTGCTATGAAATTTTGTATTTTCTCAAATAATGCATTAAAATTGATTTTTTATTTTATTATTTTTTTATTTTATTTTTATTTATTTTTTAATGAAAATTTTTATTTTTTTATTTATTTTATTATTATTATTTTTATTTTATAAATAGTCCCTAATAATTTAATAAATTTAAAAAGTTTAGTAAAGATAAAGCAACACCCTTTAAAAAAGAAATAACCCATTTTACAAAAAAAAAAAAAACATAATTTTCAAGCTTTTAACAATTTTTAGTTAAAAAATCTCTGTTTAAAATAAATAAAATATTTTAAATTTTTTACTTTGTCTTTCTGTAAAGATAAGATAATGTTAGTCGTAATGGAAAGGAGTTAAGTTAATAAAATACAATTTTTCAATAAATAATTTTTATTCATAAATATTTTTGATTTTTTAAAGTCTTTTAAGTGCCTGTTTAAAAAGAGCAATAGGTGCATAAAATACTATCAGTGGTCCGTGCATAAGATAATTTTTTTAGGCATTCGTTAATTTTATAAATAATTTTTATCTATCAGACAGTAGTTTCTTCAAATTTTTTATTTTCTATTTCGCCGCTTTCAAAATCTGTCTCCGTATTTTTGTTTGAAGTCACAATCTCTGGATCGAGATTATTCCGTTTATCTTTTCTTATATTTTGAATTTCCTTCCTAACTTTCATTGCACCTTGAATAACATTTTGCAAATTTTAAATTAAAATTTAAACCTTATTTAAAAACTAATTAATTATTCAACGAAGTATTAATTCATTCTTCATTATTAATTATTTATTTATTTCTAGTACTATATTATCAATATTAACCCTGAAAGTGCATTGTGGGTATCAAATACCCCAAGCAATTTTCACACTCTTATAAACCATAATTTACCGATTATAAAGTAAAAAATTACAACAAAAAGATGATAACATTTTACAGAGAGATGCAGACCTAAATTTTTTATTTTATTTTCCAATTTTTTAAATCAATAAACAAATATGGCGAAACAAAATTACCTTTTTTTTATTTTCGATTGCTCGCCTATAATGGGAAAATTATTGCAATCGCCCATGTTTCATGAAATATTATTTAAAAATGTTTTATTATAATATAATAATTTTTTTTAATTATAAGCAAATTAATTATTGAAAGTGTGTTTTCTATCATTTTTTTATAATTTTACGTTTTTTCAGTATATTGCAAGAAGTTTCGACAAAAACAATATTACCCCAAGCTTCTGAAAGTGGAGGTAAACAAATGTTGGGGTATAAAACACCCAGTGTGAACTTTGTGAGTGAAAAAGTAAATTTGGAACAACTTTTTAAAAAAAAATTATTGATATTTGTTTACTTTCTGACGTAAGTATATCATATGAAGTGAAATATTTTTGTACGATTATTTCATACATGTGTTGAATCAAATATAAGTGTTAAAATACAGTTATATATATTTTTTTCACTCAATTTCTTGTATTTTTATATATGTCAAAGTTCCTCAATTTTTATAATAATAAATCGATTTAAAAGCAAAAAATCTGATTCATCATTTTGTCATAAAATTGACTTTTCAACTGTGCAAATAAATATTTTTTTTGAAAGCACCTATAATGCAATATTTTTTAATGCAAGATCACTATTTCAAAAGTATAGTCATAAATTTTCTGGTTGAAATAATTAAAATTGCGTGAGTTATGAACTGTTAAGTAAAAACTCCATTTCTTCAATATTTTTTTTAACAAACTTAAAATAAATAAATGGCTATAAAATGAACTCTAACTTATAAAAGATACCTTAAACTATATCGGATAATTTTATTGTGACAAAATATGCAATAGGGGTTAAAGAATACATGATTAAATACGCTGGGGTATAGAACACCCACTCTGCACTTTACCGTGATTTTCACCATGCATGCACTTTGAGGGTTAATTATTAAATGTTAACTTAATTCTAATTAAACTCTGAAATCTATAAAAAATATTTACTTATTAAAGTTTGCATAATCTCTTTCTTGTGGTCTTCATCAGAATCTATTTCATCTTTTTCTTCTTCAAGCTTGTGATGAAGACCAATTTTCTCCTCTTTTGCTTTTCGAATTCTTTGCAATTTTTTCTTCATCGACATAACACCTAAAATTAATTATATCTCAGGATAAATACAAAAAAGTTAATAAAAAATTAGTAAATATTTTTCAATTTTTAATACATACAGGTCAAAGTTTTTAGAAGCTCAGCTTTTTTTGCATTCTGTCCACTTGGTTTTCTGAACAAAATTCAAATAATTTAATTGATATTTAAAGTAAATAATTTGTAAAAATAATTAATTATGAACGAAAATTACCTGACTGAAGATGCTTTTTGTTTTTTGAGCCTGTTTGCAAATTGAATAGCATCTTTGGATGGTGGAGGGAAAAGATAGATTTCAAGTCTGCAGAATAATCTTAACCAGATCTGAAAATGAAAAGTCAATTATTTAAATTAATTTTAAATTAATTCAATTTAACTAGTTTTGACTTTATTAAATATATTTTAAATTAATTGATTCATTCCTATTGAAACTTCATTTTTTAAAATAAATTCTCACCGAATTCAAACACTCAGAAATAAACCACATCCACATGTAGAAGTTCTCTGAAAGATTTTTACTATTGCTCCCCCATAATACGTTTTCAGGTACAAATAGCACGTAAATGTAAGTCCTGAAATTTATTTTTTTGTTTGCATTTTAAACTATAGATTTAATTTAATTTAAATTTTAAAGATACTGACCATGTAAGGCAATGAAATATTAACAAGATTTTCGGAAGGTTTTGGTTTATCTGCTTATTCCAAAAGCAGAGAAGAAAGCGGCATACGACTAGAATAGTTGCGTCAATTACTTTAAAAAATAATAGAAGGGCAATCGACTGATCAGACCTGAAAAAATTTTCACTGAAGAGAAGTGATTTTATTGGTAGTGCACCGTTTTTATAAATAAAAAAATTGAATAGGATAGGATACAATAGAATACCACAGAATAGAATAAAATAGAATAAAATAGAATAAAATGGAATAAAATGGAATAAAATAGAATAACAAAGAATATGATAGGATGGAATAGTATACAATCGTGTATGAGAGAATAGGATAGGATAGAACAGAATTGCATAGAATATCATGGAATTAAATCAAATAAAACAGAATAAAGTATAGTGGAATAGAATGGAATAAGCGATATATAAGATTGAGTAGAATAAGATAGAATAGAATAAAATAGTGCAGGTTAAAATAGAATAAAATAACATAAGATTGAATAAAATAGAATAAATTGCAAAAGAATTGAACCTGTTAGAATATGATAGAAAAGGATAGAATATCATAGAATAAAATAGAATAAAGTATAATAGAATACTATGAGATAGAATAAGACAGAATAGGGTAGGACACAACAGAATACCATAGAATATGATAGGATATATTAAGATGGTCTACAATAGAAAAAAATGAATATAATAGAATATCATAGAAAAGGATAGAGGAAGATATAATAGGATAGGGCAAAATAGGAGAAGATGACACAATAGAAGTCTATAGAATATAATAAAATAGGATAGACTAAAATAGGATATGTTATAATAACATAGGATAAAATATAATAGAATAGAAAAGAACTGAATAGATAAGAATAGAAAATAATAGAATAGGACAGAATAGGGTAGGGTAAAATAGGATAGGGTAGAATAGGATACGGTAGAATTAAACAGGATATAATAGACGAACATAGAATAAAATAAAATATCATTTATTAGAAATATCAAAGAATAAAATAGAATAGCATAGAATATGACAGAATATGATGTAATTTAAGATATAAGAATAAAGTATAATAGAATAGGATACGAGATAACAGAAGGTTATAGAACAGAATAGAATAAAATAATATGTAATAGCATAAAAGATGATAGGACATGTTATAAGATACAAATACAATATGTTGATAGAGGATAGGATAAAATAAAATAGGATAAAGGTAATAGAATAGATTAGAATAGAATAGGGTAGAACAACATATAATAGGATAGGGCAGAACATGATAGGACATGATACAATAAAAGCCCATAGAATAGAATAAAACAGAATATCATAAAATTAAAATAATATCATAGAAAAAAATAGAATACGTATAGGATAGAAAAGAATAAAGTGGGAATGAATAGAATAGAATAGGATAGCAATGAGTAGACTAGATTAAAATAAGATAGAATTTGTTAGAATGGGAGAGAATGCGACATAATATTATGGGGCAGAATAGGATACGATATGATACAATAGAAGACCATAGAATAAAATAGGATCGAACAGAATAAGATAGAATTGAATGAAATAGAAGTGGATAAAATTAAATAGAATTATATAGCATTACATTAAATTCGATATAATTGAATAGGAAAGAATATAAAAGAATAGGATAGAAAAGGACAGAACTAGATATAGAAGGATAGGGCAAAATAGGATACATAAAATAGAATAAAATAGAATAAGATAGCATAGAATAGAATAAGATAGGTTTTAATAACATTAGATAAAATATAATATAATAGTATAGAAACGAATAGATTAGATTAGAATAAGATCGAATCCATTTCAAAACAGAATCTCTTGGGGACGAAATATGTTGTTTTTTGGAGGAAATTAGGCGATACTTCTTCTTGCGATTTGTGACCAAAATTTTTTTTACGGAGTTATGCGTATTTGAATGTTTGGCTTTGTTTTTCAAAAAACCCCAAATTTTTTCTTCAAACTAAAAGTCGATTTTTTTAAATCCCACACCTATATTTTTTTGCCAAAACTGCTTAGATGGCCAAAACTGCTAAACACGATTGGGCTATTAAATTATCTAAAACAATGATTCCTCTTCGGATCCTGAGGACTCTTATGAAGAATCCGAATAAATGGATAATAAAAATCTGAAAATGTGGACCCAGGTATTATTTATTTTTGAAAATGAGATTTAAACGAAGTTTTTGTACATTATTGGAAAATATCTGGATAAATGTGAAATATATTCCGTGTCACGATGTTTGTCACCACTAAACTCCGAAACAACAGAACCGATCTTGATGAAATTTCGTATAATGTGTGTAATTTGGTCCAACTTAAAGGATAGGATACTTTTTCTCTCATTTCATTACATCAATATTTTTGTATTGCAAATTAAATGTTTTTATTTGTGAACTCCATAATTTTCTAACAGATGTCAGTGTAAATTATTTTGTGGACTTTAACATTTCACGTTATCTAGGTTGGGTAAGCAGCCAATAGATGGCGCCAAGTTTAGTAGAATATAAATTAAACGTGGCATAACTGAGCGATAGCAACGCGTGGCTGGGGCGGCTAGTTTAAATATATTGATTAAAATACTTTTTAGTCAATACATTTCTTGTCGTGGCATTATTTTTGTAACCGAAATTGCTTTTACAAAAAATTTCAAAATTCGATTTAATAAAAAATAATTTTCCAAAGATAACAATTGTTTAGCCCACGCAAAACTCACAGGAAGTTTTCCTTATGTGAACACATATTTTTCTTAATATTGAACAAAAATGGACGGGTATTTCCATAAGCCAAGAGTGACGAGAATTTGTTTGCTTATGAAAACTGAATTTTTGTGTTTTTCTCCGAAATGGTACAAAATATCATAAATGAGTAAAAAAAATTTTTTGCAGTACTCTCTGAACTGTGCAAAATATTTTGTCAACATTTTTTTGTATCTATTGCTGTTTGCAAGAAAAATGCGAGAATTCAATTTTATGAAAAAAAGTCTTCTGACCACAAAAGCTATTTAGCCCGTATGAAACTCACCAGGTATTTTCCTCATGATAGTACAAATTAAAAAAAATGGCAAAAAATATATTTGAAAAAATCGACTTTTAGTATTTTCGGAAAAACCGCCGCCATGTTGTTAATTTAAAATATTTTTCTAATTTCCCTCGCGGATTTCTAAAACGGCGATAAACTCTGCCAGAATCTGGAAAGGAATCTGAAATATCTCAATTAGGTCAAAAGTTACATGAGTTTATAGAAAAAATTTGGTTTTTTTTAAAACAAAGCCAAAAATTCAAATACGCATAATTCTGTAAAAAAAATGTTGTCACTAATCGGAAAAATACGCATCGCCTAATTGCCTCTAAAACACAACATATTTCGTCCCCCAAAGATTCTGCAACTTCAAGTGTAGGACCTGTCTGATTTGAAATGGATTCGACCATAACAGATTTGAAAATGATAAAAAGGGATAGAGGAGTATATAATTGCAGATAATAAAATGGAATAAAATAGTATAAATAAGAATAGAAAACGATAGAATAGCAGATAATAATATAGAATAAAATAGGATAAAAAAGAATAGAATAGATTATAATATAACAGGATAGAACAAGACATAACAGGATAGGGCAGAATAGGATAGGATTTGATACAGTAAGAGACCATAGAATATAATAAAACAGAATAAAATAGGATCTAAATTGATATAATTGGATATAAAAAAATAATTGAACAGGATAGAATAGGACAGAATAGGATAGGATAAACATAATATAATATATTAGAAGAGAATAGGATAAGAATAGACTAGGATATGTTACAATAAAAGAATATAAATTAGAATAAAACAGTATAACATAGGATAGAATATGATAGAATGGGGTAGCAAAAAAATAGAATAGATTAGAATAGATTAGAATAGAACAGGATATAAGAGAAAATAGGTCAGGGTAGAATAGGATATGGTAGAATAAGATAGGATACAATAGAATACCATGAAATATACTTAAAAAATATAAAATTAAATATCATAAATTAAAAATAATATCATAGAATAAAATAGAACAGAATAAAACAAAATGTAGTAAAGTAAAATATCATGGAATAAAATAGAATAGGATAGAATAGCATTATATATAATCCGATAGGATAGAATAATATACAACCGAATAAGATCAAACATAATAGGAAAGAATATAATAGAAGAGCATAAAATAGTATAGAAAATAATAGAATATAATGGAACAAAATAGAACAAAATATAATATAATAGCACAGAATAAGAATACGTAAAATAAAATAGACTAAAGTATAATGGAATAGGATGAGAGAGGATAGGACTGAATAAAATCGGATAGGATAGAATAGGATAAAATAAAAAAGAATAGTATAAGACAAAATATGATAGTATACTATAAAGTCAGTAGAATAGAATAAAATAGGATAAAATAGCATAGAATAGGATAGGTTATAATAAAATAGAATAGAATATGATAGGATAGGATAGATTAGAACATATTAGAATATATAATAGATGAAAATATAATATAATAGAATAACATAATTTAAATAGAATATCTTGGAATAGGACATAATAGAATAGGATGGAATAACATAAAATAGGGTCAAATAGGATAGAATAAAATAAAATAGGATAAGATAGAAGAGCATAAAATAGAATAGAATAGAATAGGATATAATAGAATAAAATAGCATAGAATGAAATATATTAAAACATAAGAAATTTTAAAATAATTGAAAAAAGGTAAAAACGGATAGAAGAGGATAGAACAGCATAAAATAAGAAAGAATAAAGTGTAATAGAATAGGGTGAAAAAGAATAGAATAGATTAGAATAGAATAGGATAGAACAGAATAAAATAGAACAAAATAGAATAAATTGAAATATCATGGCATAGAATAAAATAGAATGAAACAAAATAAATTAAAATAGAATTAAAAAGGTATAGAATAAGATAGAATAAAGTATAATAGAACAGGATAGAATAGGATATAATAGAATAAAACAGAACAAAATAGAATAAACTGAAATATCATAGCATAGAATAAAACAGATTAAAAAAGAATCAGTTTAAGTACAATTAAAAAGGGTAAAGCGGATACAAAAGGATAGAACAGAATATAATAAGATAGAATAAATTAAAATAGAATAGGGTGAAAAAGAACAGAATAGGATAGAATTGGATAGAATAGGATATAGTAGAATAAAATAGAACAAAATAGAATAAACTCAAATAACATAGCATGGAGTGAAATAGATTAAAACATAATAAATTAAAAAAGAATTTAAAAAGGTCAAAACGGGTAGAAGAGGATAGAACAGTATAAAATAAGAAAGAATAAAGTGTAATAGAATAGTGTGAAAAAGAATAGAATAGATTAGAATAGAATAGGATAGAATAGGATATAATAGAATAAAACAGAATAAATTAAAATAGAATTAAAAACGTATAGAATAAGATAGAATAAAGTATAATAGAATAGGATAGAATAGGATATAATAGAAGAAAATAGAACAAAATAGAATAAACTGAAATAGCATAGCATAGAATAAAACAGATTAAACAGAATAAATTAAAATACAATTAAAAAGGGTAAAAACGGACAAAAAAGTAAGAAAAAATAAAGTGTGATAGAATACGGTGAAAAAAATAGAATAGATTAGAATAGAATATGATATAATAGAACAAAATAGAATAAACTGAAATATCATAGCATAGAATAAAATAGATTAAAACAGAATAAATTAAAATAGAATTAAAAAAGTATAGAGTAAAATATAATAAAGTATAATAGAATAGGATGACAAAGAATAGAATAGGACAGAATAGGATATAATGGAATTAAATTGAAAAAATAGAATAAAATTAAATAACATAGTATGGAATAAAATACAATAAAACAGAATAAATTAAAACAGAAATAAAAAAGTTAAAAAGGGAAAGAAGAGGATAGAACATCATAGAATAATATAGAATAAAGTATAATAGAATAGGGTAAAAATGAAGAGAATAGATTATAATAGAATAGGATAAAACAGATACAATAATAATAAAACATAAATAAAAGAACAGAACAAATAATAATAGGATAGGGCAGGGTTTGATATAAATAAAGACCATAGAATAGAATTAAAGAAAATAACATAGGAGAGAACATGATAAAAAACAGAATAGATTATAATAGAACAGGATAGAGTAGGAAAGAATAGGTCAGGGTAGAATAGGATACGGTAGAATAAGATAGGGTACAGTAGAATACCATGAAATAGAATATTATAATTTAAATAGAATATTTTAGAATACGATAGAATCGGGCAGGATTGAATAGCATTAAATAGGATCGAATAAGATAAAATTGGAAAGAATAAAATATAATGAAGTAGGATAGCATAGAATAAAGTTTATTAAAATAGAAAACTATAGAATTGGATTGAATAAGATAGAGTAGAATAGAGTTTTTTTTCTATTAAAAATTAATCTGTTTTAAGAAAAATTTGATCTTTCTTTCATAAAAATTCAACTGCTTGGTTGGAAATTAAACTGTTTTGTTAAAAGTCATACTTTTTGTTTGAAACTTATATTATGATGTTAAAATTGAACTGAAATTTTATCTGGATGAAAGTTTAACTATTAAAAAAATTTTAAATTAAAAATTTATCTTTCTTAAAGAGAAATGTCTCATTTGGTTAAAAATTCATCCTTTTTCGTTAAAAATACGTCTTTTGGATTGAAATTTCAATTTTTTGGTATAACAGAATCTTTTTTAACTGAAAATTAAACTACTTTTTTTTAATTTTTAATTCAAAAATTAATCTACAGTAGAGATATGATTTTTTTTTGCGAAAATGCAAGTTTTTGTATAAAAATTCTTCTTTTCTTGAGTATTCAAATATTTTGTTTTAAAAATTCGGTTGAATTGTTAAAAAAAATCTTTTTCTTAAAGATTTATATTTTTAGTAGAAAATGTATCTCTTTGTTTCAAAGTTGAACTATTTGGTAAAAATTTATCTTTTTTAATTGATAATTCAACTACTTGGGTGAAAGTTAAATTACATTTTTAAAAATGGATTTTTTTTGTTATTTTAAGGTTGATGGTTTTTAGTTGAAAATTCTCCTTTTTTAGTAAAAAAAAAATAATTTTCTTGGTTTCAAATTTCATGTTTATTGGATAAAAATGCATAAGTTTCGCGGAAAATTAATTTTTTGCTGAAAAGTCATACAGTAGAACCTTAATTATCCGAGGCTCTGCGTTATCCGAGGCTCCGCGTTATCCGAGGCTCCGCGTTATCCGAGGCAACGGGACTCATCCAAGCACTCCGCATGAACCGAGGTCATGCTCGGATAATACGGAGAATCATTAATAAAACAGATGAAGTTGTTACGCCTAATTCTGAATGCGCGCAGTAGTTTTCGATTATTAATAAATTAATAAATTAGTAAATTAATAAAGATAAATCCACATCCGTAAGTTTATTCACTTTTATTAGGTAAATGTTTACATTTATTTTTCTATTCAAAATATATCAAAAATAGATAACTCTTAGAAATTTTGTACTTTGTACGTATTATCCGAGTTTTCGCTTATCCGAGGTATCTGCTCCCCATTACCTCGGATAATCGAGGTTCTAGTGTATTTTGTTTTGAAAATTCAATTTTTGTAGAGAAAATTCGTCTTTTGGCTTGAAGGTTCAACAGTTTAGATAAACTTTCATTTATTTCTTGAGTAAACAATTTTTATTAACTAAAAATGCATCTTTTTAGTTTAAAATTTATAATTGTTTTCTGGAATTCTGTTTTATTACGTTTATAAAAGATTCTATGTTAGGAATATTACAGGATTAAAATTCTAGTATCTGAATATTAATAATCAAGAAAATGAAAAACTAGTCAAGGAAAAATCAGGTAATTTTTAAAATGAAGTTCAGGCGGGAGATGAATTTAAGTCTTGTGGTTTCTCTATTTTGTTGTTAAATTTTAACCTATATTTTTTATTATCTCAAATAACGAATGACAATTGATTTTCCAATCAAAATAAAATAAATTCAGAAAAATGATTACCTTTGCCAATGAGAATTGAAGGCAAAAAATGCAAATAATAAATCGCTCCAGCCTTTCATCCATAATCCATGAATGAAAATATTAACTCCTGCATGATGAATGTAAAAACTCTTGTAAAATAAAAGGGTGGATCTCATCATCTTTGAAAGCACAAACCTTTCGGAAGATCGGGAAAAAATGTAGAGAAGATAATTTATTGTACCGATAGAAAATATACAGTCCCATATTGTACTGATGATTCGATTTCTCTGTATCAGAGGAAAGCACTTTCGGCGAAGTAATAACTGTTTAAAAATTTTAATTAATTTTAAATTATTTATTTTTATAGATTTTTATTATTTCTATTTTACATTATGAAGAGGCACATATCAACTATTTTAATTAACAAATTCTTGATCAGAAAATAATAAAATAAATTGAGTAATAAATTTGGTACTACAACCTACAGTGGATAATGTTTAATTAAAAATACTTATGCATACAAAAAATAATTTTAATTAATCCATATTTAATACACGATATATGTCCATAAATTAAAAATTAATTGTTTTATTTATACATCTCATTAATCTTCACTGATTATAAAGTAAAAATAAAAAAAAAAGATAAAATTTTACAGAGAGTTGCAGACCTTAATTTTTCATTGTATTTTCCAATTTCTTTATCAATAAAAAATATGGCGAAACAAATAACCTTTTTTTCCGTTGCTCGCCTATAATGGGAACATTATTGCAAACGCCCATGTTTCATAAAGTAACATTATTTTCAAATCTTTTATTATAGCATAATAAAATTTTTTTTAAATTATAAGCAAATTAATTATTGAAAGTGTGTTTTCTATGATTTTTAAATTAATTTTACGTTTTTTTGTAGTTATATTGCAAGAAGTTCGATGAAAACAATGTTACTATTTATTTATGTTTATAAAAAAAAATTAAAAGGTTTATCAAATATTTATGACTTTTTTCTAAAATCATCAAGAAGTTCTCAATTAACCCTTAAAATGCATTGTGGGTACCAGATACCCAAAGCCATTTTCAAACTCTTATAAACCATACTTAATTTTTAAAAAATGAGTAAGTGCAGCTGCTGAAAATAAAGGTTAAAAAAATCTTGGGGTCTATAACACCCAGTGTACACTTAATGATTACAAATGCAATTTTGGAGAAAATTTAAAAAACAAATTTGATTGATTTTTGTTTACTTTCTAACGTAAGTATATCACATGAAGTGAAATATTTTGATTTTTTAAATTATTTCATACTTTTTTCTTTGTAGATGTCAAAGTGCCTCAATTTTTATAATAATAAATCGATTTAAAAGCCAAAAATCTGATCCATCATATTATCATAAAATTGACTTTTCAACTGTGCAAATAAATATCTTTTTGAAAGCATCCATAATGCAATATTTTTTAATGAAAGTTCACTATTTCAAAAGTATAGTCATAAATTTTCAGATTAAAATAATTAAAATTGCGTGAGTTATGAATCTTTAAGTGAAACCCCCCCTTTTTTCACTTTTTTAAATAATTTTTTTAACAAACTTAAAATAAATAAATGGCTATAAAATCAACTCTACCTTATAAAAGATACCTTAAAATATATCGGATAATTTTATTGTGAGAAAATATTCAATAGGGGTTAAACAATACATGATTAAATACTTTGGGGTGAATTACACCCACGATGCACTTTACCGTTATTTTTAACATGTACGCACTTTGAGGGTTAAAGGACTTGAAAAATCGAATTTCTCCTTCAACAAATGCCCGAATAAAGCCTTTGTTTATTAAATTTGTTTAAAAATACCCATTTTTCAACTCATTATTAATTCTGCAATAAGAATTAATAATAACAACCCTTTTTCAACTTTTCTCTTATGATAAGGCAATAATGACTTCAAGTTGACAAACCTAATACTTTAAATAATTTATTATTATTTATAACAATGTTCTCTTAAAATAACGCTCGAAATTTGCAAATTTTTATTAAATTTCTAAACTTTTTTAACTTTTCACTTAAAATAAAATAATAATTATTCAAAGTTGACAAACCTAATAATATAAATAATTCATTATTATTTATAACAATGTTATTTTCAAATAATGTTCGAAAGTTGTAAATATTTCTGAAATTTTCAACTTTTTTCTAACTTTTAGTTAAAATAAGGTAATAATTATTTAAATTTAACATACCTGATTGTTTAAAAAATATATTATTTTGCATTCAACAATATTTTCTTTAAATATGCTAAAAAACTGTGCATTTTTTTGAATTTTCCAAGCTTTTCTACTTTTCGCTTAAAGTGAGGTAATATTTAAATTTAAAAAATTAATTGTTCAAAACATTTATTATTATAGATTACAATATTTTATTAAAATAGTGCTAGAAAGTTGGGGGTTTTTCTGAAATTTTCAGATTTTTTTTACTTTTTGCTGAGAAAAAATAATAAAAATATTAATATTAATATTAATTCAACATGATTCTCTATTTAGCAACTATTTAGCATTTATATAGGAGAAAATATGATACTTTGTTTAAACAATTATATTTCTAAGATTTTTCAAAGATAATATTATTAAAAATAGTAATACATTGTTTAAACAATTATTTTTGTTGAATTCATCTAATCATTTTCTTGATTTTTAACTCTTTTTTAGGAGAAAATTAATATGAATAATAATAAATTGTTTGAATAATTACGTATTGTAAAATTTGATTAATTATTTCTTCACTCTAAATAAAATGAAAAAGGTTAACAAGTTTTAAAAATCCGCAACTAACAGCACATTATTATAAAAAATAATACATTTTTTACACAACTATATTTTATGGCTTTAATTAATTATTTCCTTGCACTAACTAAATAAATTTTTAAATGTTGAAAAATTAAAGAAAAAAATTCGACTTTTTAACTCTATTCTAAAATAATATTGTTATAAATAATAATAAATTATTTTAAAAATTAACTTTTGTATTGTTGATTAATTATTACCTCTTTCTAAATGCAAAATTGAAAAAATTGCGAAATTTCTAACACTTTCTACCAGATTTTTATTAATTAATTTTTTTTTATTATTAATTTTTCTCACATTTAATTAATTAATAATTTTTGTTTTATTTCAAGTATTTATTAATACAAAAAGTGGAACATATTAGAAAAAACTTCAACTTTCTACCTCTATTCTAAAATAAAAACATTATAAATAATAATAAATTATATAAACAATTATTTTTGTGAGCTTTGAATAATTATTAACTGATTCAAAATGAAAAGTGAAAAAAATAATTGGAATTTTTACAAGAAATTACGACTTTCTAACACTATTTTAAAAGAAGATTATTATTAATAATAATGAATTGTTTGAACAATTAATTATTACTAAATTTGATTAACCAAGAATAATTTGTTATTATTATTATTGTTTATCAATACAAAAATTGAAACATTTTAGAAAAATCTGCAACTTTCTAGCATCACTATTAAGAGAATATTTTTATAAACAATAATAAATAATCTAAACAATTATTTCTGTTAAATTCAATTGGTTATTGCTTCGCTCAAACTGAAAAATATAAAACAAAAAGAAAATTTAGAAAAAACGACTTTGTACCTATATTTTAAAATAATATGGTAATAAATAATAATATATTATTTAAAAAATGTTTTTTATGAAATATTAATAAATAAAATGAATTTAAAAAACTATATATAAATAAAAAAAATGAAAAAATAGTTTTAAATTTTACAAGTAACTGCGATTTTCTACCACTATTTTAAAAGAAGATTGTTATTAATAATAATAAATTGTTTGAACAATTAATTATTACTACATTTTAATACTTAAGAATTATTTGTTCTTATTATTATTATTTATTAATACAAAAAGTGGCATATTTTAGAAAAAGCTGCAACTTCCTAGCATAATTATTAGAAG
>NC_046666.1:2398099-2399248 GCF_010883055.1 Belonocnema kinseyi | reverse complement strand
TTAATACTTAAGAATTATTTGTTCTTATTATTATTATTTATTAATACAAAAAGTGGCATATTTTAGAAAAAGCTGCAACTTCCTAGCATAATTATTAGAAGAAAATTGTTATAAATAATAATAAATAGTTTGAAAAATTATTTTTATAAAATTCAATTGATTATTGCCTCGCTCTAAATTAAAAAAATTAAAACAAGTTAAAAAAAGGGAAAAAACGACTTTCTAACTATATTTTAAAATAATATGGTAATAAATAATAATACATTGTTTAAAAAATATTTTTCATGAAATATTAGTAACTAAAATTTATAAAAAACTATTTATAAATAAAAAGTTTAAGAAATGTTTGGAAATTTTACAAGTAACCGCGATTTTTGAACATTATTTTAAAAGAAGATTTTATTAATAATTATAAATTGTTTAAAAAATCAATTATTTTTAAATTTAATTTATTGGTCATTATTATTTCTTATTAATATTATTTATTATTACAAAAAGTGGAACATTTTGGTAAAAACTGCAACTTTCTACCTCTATTCTAAATAGTATTTTTATAAATGATATTTAATTATTTGAACAATTATTTTTGTGAACTTTGAATAATTATTAGCTCATTCTAAATGACGAGTTGGAAAAATGAATGGAATTTATAGGACTTTCTAACACTATTTTAAAAAAAATATAGTTATTTTTATTAACAAATTTTTAAAACAATTATTAATAAATTTTATTAATTAAGAATAAATTGTTACTATCATTATTATTTCTTAATACAAAGAGTGAAACATTTTAGAAAAAGCTGCAACTTCCTAGCATAATTATTAGAAGAAAATTGTTATAAATAATAATAAATAGTTTGAAAAATTATTTTTGTAAAATTCAATTGATTATTGCCTCGCTCTAAATTAAAAAAGTTAAAACAAGTTAAAAAAAAGGGAAAAAACGACTTTCTAACTATATTTTAAAAGAATATGGTAATAAATAATAATACATTGTTTAAAAAATAATTTTCATGAAATATTAGTAACTAAAATTTATAAAAAACTATTTATAAATAAAAAGTTTAAGAAATGTTTGGAAATTTTACAAGTAACCGCGATTTTTGACCACTACTTTAAAAGAAAATTGTTGTTAATAATAATAAATTGT
>NC_046666.1:2396124-2397999 GCF_010883055.1 Belonocnema kinseyi | reverse complement strand
GGAATCAGCCGGTAAGGTTGTACACGAAAATACGAACCCTGGCGGCCACTAGACGAGGCTCTAGAGGGTTCGTATTTTCGTGTACAACGTTACCGGCTGATGGCGATGGAATTGATAGTTGAAAATTTTTTTTTACATCTTTTATTCTTAAGATTTGTATTTAAACGTAGTTTTCTTTCGACTCTTGCATTTCTTAAAGTTTGAGACCGATATTTGATGTATAAAAAAAGTTCGAACGTTCAAAAAATGTTGAGGTTCAGAAAAAAGATGAAATAATTTTCAGTGAAGTTCCTACCAAAGTGCTGTACCTAAACGTACTTTATTGTACTCTAATACATTTCCCAAAGTTTCAGCTTGATACTTTATTTACAAAAAAAGTTGTTAAGTTCAAAAAAACATTCAGTGAACTGAAAAACAGTGGTCGGTAATATAGGTATTTAGCTGTGTCACATAATTTCTCGTGATGGATTGCCTAATCGCATATTTTTCAAATTGCCAACAATAATGAAATAAATGATTTTTCTTTCTTAAAGGAAAAGCCGAAATTAATTAATTTCAGTCAAACTCCTATCTAAACAATGCTTTGCACTTTTGCAATTTGCAGTCCACTAAGTGGTATAGCCCTACAGATTTTGATGTTACCGACCGAGCGTGACGTAACATTAGAATACTCAATGCCAGACTGACAGTTTCAAAATGCAGAAATTACTATATTTTGTACATTTATTGCATCAATGACAGGAGAAATACAGAGAAAAATTGCGAAAGTTATTTAAAACTATTAATAAAGTTAATAAGACCCACAAGATGAGAGAAAAAAATTGTCAAGTGAGAGGTAAGTGCGACTTTTTAATACGAGACATAACCTCTTTGCGTAAATATTTTCCTTTATAAATAGGATATTTATGTAATTGCAAATAGTTTATTTAACTATTAGGAACTTGATTGAAATATTTTATTTTCCTAATTTTTAATCAATATTTTTTTAATGAATATTTTATTTCAGCAAATGGAAATTGAGAATAAGATGTTTTTTGAAGGTTCTATGAATAGTTGGACTCAATTCAACTCATTTTTAGATCAAAAAAACTTCTTAGACTTTGCTTCTAAAATTGAAAGCAATTCTAGTAATACGAAAAAAGTATTTTCGAATCAAGAGGATAATCATGCATTCCTTGGATGTGCGGTATTGTTATGGTCAGTTTCATATTTGATTTACGAGAAATGGCTTCATGTGAGTGTTCAAAAAAAATTATTTAGATTTCTTAAAATATTTTTTAAGTTAAATGTTTAAATTAATTGTTTAAACAACGCTCTAATGTTTATAGCAGTTTTTTCTTAAATTAGAGTTGGAAAGTCCTTTCTTTCAAAATTTTCAACTTGTTTTAAATTTTTCAGTTAAAGCGAGACATTAATCAATTTAATTTAAAAGATGTAATTGTTTAAATAATTTATTATTATTTTAAACAAAATTCACTTAAAATAATGCTAGAAAGTTGCAGTTTTTTCTAAAATGTTCCACTTTTTTATCAATTAAAAATAATATGTAAAAAATTATAATTAATAAAATTTAACAATAATTAATTGTTTAAGCAATTTATAATTATTAATAACAATTTTCTTTTAAAAAAAGAAGTAAAAAATTTTAGTTTCTTATAAAATTTCCAACTATTTTTTAAACTATTAATTTGGAAATAGGCAATAATTGATCAAACTCAACAAAAATAATTGTTTAAATAATTTATTATTATTAAAAATAATATTCTTTCAGATTAATTTTAGAACACGCGTTTTTCCCAATTTTTGTCAATTTTTATTTAGGATTTGACTTAGAAATAGGTAATAATGAATGAAAATGAAGAAAATTATTGTTTA
>NC_046666.1:2390435-2396024 GCF_010883055.1 Belonocnema kinseyi | reverse complement strand
TTCAAAAAATGTTGAGGTTCAGAAAAAAGATGAAATAATTTTCAGTGAAGTTCCTACCAAAGTGCTGTACCTAAACGTACTTTATTGTACTCTAATACATTTTCCAAAGTTTCAGCTCGATATTTTATTTACAAAAAAATTCTTAGGTTCAAAAAAACATTCAGTGAACTGATAAAATGAGGTCGGTAATATAGGTATTTAGCTGTGTCACATGCCCTTAAGTTTGTCTTTTTTATTTTAAAGTTTACCTGCTTTAACAGAAATTAAATTTTTTTTTGATAAAAATGCAAATTTTAGGTTAGAAAATCAGCTATTATACTATTTTCTTGAAAACTTAAATATTTGGTAGAGAATTGAACTATTTTGTTAAAAATTCATCCTTTTTGGTTGAAAAAATTCGGCTTTTTGGACTGAAAATTCAATTTCTTTCGTAGAAACTTATTTGTTACAAAAATTCAATTTTTGATGTTACTGAGTTAACTGGAATTTTTTTATGAAAACTAAAATTTCTTGTGATAAAAAATTTTTCTGCCCGAAGATAGTTAGTTCAACAATTTTTTAAAAAAGTTATCCTTTTTGGTTAAGAATTCGTCTTTTTTGATTGAAAATTCAATTCTTTTGATAGAAAATTATTTCTTTTTAAAAAATTCACAGTTTGAACATGAAAAACTCGACTAAAATCTTTTTCAACAGGAAATTCAACTATTTTTTTTTTAATTTATCTTTTTGATTTAAAACTTCATCTGTTAGAAGAAATTTCAGTTTTTGTATGAAAATGCTACTTTTTGGTTAAATCGCTTTTTTTGTTAAAGATTTATATTTTTAGTTCAAAAGTTATCTCGTTGATTGAAGGTTTAATTATCTTGTTATAAATTAATCTTTTTTCATTGAAAATTCAACTGCTTGAGTCAAAGTTAAATTACATTGAGAAATTTTTTTATTGAAGTCTGGTTGAAAATTTAACAATTCTGAAGGAAATGTTAGTATTTTTTGTCGAAAGTTGGTATTTTTAATTTTTGTTTAATAAATAAGATTTACAGCTTCTTTTAGCAATTTAAGGTTATGTTGGTGTTTTACCCAACATTAGAATTAGGAATTGGTATTTTTAAATAAAAATCCTTAAATTCAAATCCAATGATTTGTTTTATCTGAAATAATAATTTATTTCAATAATTTATATTGTAATTGGTATCGAAATTTCTTTTTTATCATATTTTGAATAATACAAGTTTTTAAAAATTTTAGGTTGTTTTGACGTTTTACACCGGAAATCGGCATTTCAAAATAAAAATCATTAGATTTAAACCCAGTGATTCATTTTGTTTAAAACAATAAAATTTACAAATTTTAACAATTTTGAATTGTGTTTTGGTGAAAATTCAAGTTTTTATTTAAAAAACTAATAGATTTCAAAGAAGCTTACGTTGGCGTTTTACAACGAAAATTGGTATCTAAAAAAAATCATAATTTGAAGAATTAAAATATTCAAACAATTCTGTATTGTGTCAATATTTTTTTTCAAAATTTGGTATTTAAAATTTTTTTCCTTTTTCACATTTCAAAAAAGATTCTAAATTTTTCAACAATTTTAGGTTATGTTGATATTTTACACCTGCAATCGGTATTTTAAGTGAAAAAGCATTAGATATAAACAAGGTTTACAATTATAAACTTATTTTCTGTTATGTTAATTTTTTCGTGAGGAATTGAAATTTTTACTTTAAAAAAGCTAGATTTTGAAGAAAATTTTTAATGTTGAAATATTAGTTAAGTTTGGCGTTTTACATAGAAAATTGGCATTTTGAAAGAAAAATCATTCGAATTGGAATACAATTTAGAATCTTTTAAATTTGTTTATAAAAATTGGTATTTTTAATTAAAAAGAAAAATATATTTTAAATATTCACAGTTTTCAACAAATTTAAGGTTACTTTAATGTTTTTTACCAATGATCGGTATTTTTAGTAAAAAAATCAGTAATTTCAAAAGATTTAAATTTTTGGTAGAATTTTAGGATAAGCTAACAGTTTCCATCGGATGTGAGGTTTATCATTCAAAATTATTAAAGTCACTCTTTTCTCTCAGTGTCAGTTTATAAAAAAATAATTTTATATAAAATGAAGAAGATTCGAAGGCCACACTCTAAATTTCGAACGTAATTAGATTTTATCAATTTATTTTTTATCGCAAATTAGCATTTTTAAATAAAAATCATCAAGATTATTTATTTTGAACAATTTTAGGTTATGTTAGGTGTTTTATACCGGAAATCGGTATATAAAAATTATTAGATTTAAATCCAAGGATTGATTTTGTTAAAGATAATAAGATTTACGAGCTTCAAAAATTTTGGTTTATGTATTTTTCGTTGAAATTTAGTATTTTTAATGTTGTTTTAAAAATAGATTTCAAGTAAGATTCACAAGTTTTGAACAATTTTATGTTGTGTTTGGAGTTTTATACCAAACATTTGTCATTTTTAAATAAAAGTCATTAGATTTAAACCGAATGATTACAAGCATCAAAAATTTTGGATTGTGTTAATTTTTTGGCGAAAATTTAAGTTTTTATTAGAAAAATTAATAAAATTCAATAAAGCTTCATAATTTTTTAACAATATCAGGTTATGTTCGTGTTTTACATCGAAAATTTGTATTTTAAAACAAAATTTATTATAATTTGAACAATTAAAATCTTCAAACACTTCTGGATTATCTTAGTATTTTTCGTCGGAAATAGGTATTATCAAATGTTTTTAATTATATTTCAAGAAAGATTAAAAATATTGCAATAATTTTAGGTTATGTTGAATTTTACACCCGCAATCGGTGTTTTTAGTAAAAAAGCATTACATTTAAATAAAAGGTTAAAAATTCTAAACTATTTTCTGTTATGTTAATGTTTTTCGTCGGTAATTGAAATTTTTAATTTAAAAATGTTAGATTTCGAGGAAAATTTATAATTTTAAAAAATTAGGTAAGTTTGGGGTTTTGGATAGAAAATCAGCATTTTGAGAGCAAAATAATTTTAATTTGAATAAAATTTAGAACTTTTTAATAACCTTAATAAAAAAATTGGTCTTTTTAATTAACCCTTAAATGACACGCACCCAGAAAATAACGTAGCTGACACTTGGGGTCTTTTAGACCCCAACGTTTTTAAACTGTTGTAAAAAGTTCAATTTTTGATATTTTTGTTAAGAAGTTTTTTTGGGTATTCTTTAACATCTCCTCTCAAGAATCAATCGATGTAGTAACTTAAATTTTATATTTAACACTTTGAAAAACAATGAAAAATTCATGGAATTTACGAATTTTTATATTCGTTCAAAAATGGTCTGGGGTCCAATGGACCCCCAGTGTCATTTAAGGGTTATAAAGACAAATATATTTTAAAGAAGATTCACAGTTTTGAACTTCAAGGTTATTTTTGATGTTTTGTACCGAAGATCCGTATTTTTAGGAAAAAATTGGTAGAATTCCAAAAAGGTAACATTTTTTTTGGAGAATTGTAGGATAAGCTAGCAGTTTTCACCAGATTCATTTTAAAAACCATACGATTTTTAAGAGTATCAATATTTTTCAGATAAAATAATTAAGTTTCGAAAACCAGACTCTAAATTTCGAAAAAAAGTTTTATTTATTAATTTTTTTCACCGGAAATTAGCACTTTCAACCAAAAATCATCATCAAGATTATATATTTTCAAACATTTTTGATAATGTTAACGTTTAATGTCGATAATCGATACTTTAAAGAAACAATCATTATCCAGTGGGCACAAAATTTGGCGACGTCTTTACGACATCTTTACGACAACTTTACGACATCCTATGTCCATGTCGTAAAGTCGTCTTTATGATATCGTAAATATGTCGTATGATATGACGATGTCTTTACGATATCGTAAAGACAACGACACGACACGGACATAGGATGTCGTAAAAATGTCGTAAAGACGTCGTAACGATGTCGCCAAATTTTGTGCCCACTGGGTAGATTTCAAAGATAAAAAATCTTTAAGGGTAGGGTAAGCGTACCCAAAATTTTAAACAATCTTAAATACTGGAATTTTTTTCTTGGATCAAATTTATTGTCCTCAGTCACTGGTAAATCCTGTCCAGTAGATCTCCTTATTATCATATAACAAAAAAATTTTTTAGACAACGAATAAGCCCTTTCAAGTAAATATTTTATATTGTTTTATTACGAACATATTTTACAAAGCAAAATCGTGTGGCGATGTTCGCGAACGTTGATAATGAATGATAATGATAATGTTAGTGTTAATGATAATCAGGGGGGAAATTGATGTATAGATAAGATGAACGTCAAGATGATTGAGAAATGGGAGTATCAGCACATTAATATAAAAAGTACTCTTTTGACAGACAGCGCGAGGATTAGGCCGGCACTTTCATTCATACTATTTTTCTCTTCATTTACAATCGTACTGGATGTAATGTACGTATTTCATTTCAGAATTGTGCAAGATCAACTATCATCCTCAAATGCATAAGACTTTTCTTTTCAAACTTTCCATTTCATCGACAAAAAAAAAAAGTTACGTTAACAGCACACAATATTGCAACAAGGTTGGAATATAACAATGCGGCAAAATTTAAAGCAACATTTCAGCAATGTTGCACACTATCTCCATAGCAAACTTGCAAAACAACGTTGCAGTAACATTTTAGCAACGTTTCAAAGTAACTTTGTAGCAAAGATTGCAACAATTGTGTAAGTTAACATTGTAAAGTAACATTACAAATTAACATTGCAGCAACGTTGCATAACATTATTTCAAAGTAAAATTGCAACAATGTTGCAAATTAACATTGCAGCAACGTTTAAAGCAAAGTTTCAGTGACATTGCACAGTATCATCATAGCAAACTTGCACAAAACATTTGCAATAAAATTTCAGCAACGTTTCAAAGTAAGATTGCAACACCACTACAAAGGAATACTGTAGCAAGGTTGCAAAGTGCCATTGTAGCAACATTGCAATTTTTTAAAATAACATCACAACAATGTTGTACATTAAAAAGTAACATTTCAGCAACGTTGCAAATTTTAAGACAGTGCAATGTTTTAAACTTTGAAATTAATATTGCTACAAAAGTGAAAAGTAACATTGCTGCAATGTAGCAAAGTGTCATTCTAGCAATATCCCAAATTTTGAAAACAATATCGCAACATTGTTGCACATTTATGCGTAACATTCATACAATGTTGCAAACTGCTATTCTAAATACATTTCAGCAACGTTGCAAGTTTTGGAAATAACATTTCAACAACATTGCAAATTTTGAAAGTAGCACTGCAGCAAGTTTGCAAATTTTTAAAGGAACATTGCTGCAACTTTACATAACATTACAAATTAACATTGCAAAAATGTTACAAAGTAATATTTTGGCAACATTGTAGCAATATTTACGAAGCAGAGTGTAGAAACGTTGCAGGGTAACATTTCAAAGTAACATTGAAACACCAATACAAAGCAACGTTGCAAATTGCCATTCTAGCAACGCTGAAAATTTTGAAAATAACATTACAATAATGCTTTAAATGTAAAAGTAACATTGCAG
>NC_046666.1:2365110-2390335 GCF_010883055.1 Belonocnema kinseyi | reverse complement strand
ATATTGCTGCAAAGTTGCAAATTTTTAAAAACAATCTTGCAAATTTGAAAGTAATATTGATGCAACGTTGCAGCAACATTACAAATGTTGAAAATAACATTTTAACAACATTGTAAATGTTGAAAGTAGAATTGCAGCAAACTTGCAAATTTTGAAAGACATTGCGGAAACGTTTTAAATTTTGAAATTAACATTGCTACCAATTTGCAAATAATACTGCCGCAAAGTTGCAAATTTTTAAAAACAATCTTGCAAGTTTGAAAGTAATTTTGATGCAACGTTGCAGCAACATTACAAATTTTGAAAATAACATTTTCACAAAATTGTAGATGTTGAAAGTAGCATTACAAGAAGGTTGCAAGTTTTTAAAGTAGCATTACTGCCAATTTGCAAAATTACATTGCCGCACCGTTGCAAATTTTTGAAAACAATCTTGCAAATTATAAAGGTAACATTGCTGCAACGTTGCAGCAACATTACAAATTTTGAAAATAACAGTTCAACAAAATTGTAAATGTTGAAAGTAGAATTGCAGCAAGGTTGCAAATTATGAAAGTAAGATTGTTGCAACATTGCATATAATGAAAGACAATGCGGTAACGTCTCAAATTTAATTATTATTGCTACCAATCCGCAAAGGATTATTAGTGAAACGTTGCAAAGAAACATTCTAGCAAGTTTGCAAAGTGTCATCCTAGCAACATTTGAAATACATCGCAGCAACTTTTAAATTTTTGGAGTGGAAATTGCTACTATTTTGCAAATAACATTGCTGCAATCTTGCAAAGCGACATTATAACAATGTTGCAAACGGTAATTCTAGCAACATTGCAGTAACTTTACATACTTTGACAATAACATTGCTGCAACGTTGCAAAATTTAGAGTAACATTCTTGCAACGTTGCAGATTTAGAAAATAACGTTTCAACAACATTGTAAATGTTAAAAATAGCATTGCAGCAAGGTTTGAAATTTTAAAAGTAACATTGCTGCAACGTTGCAGCAACATTACAAATTTTGGAAATAACATTTCAAAAAAATTGTATAAGTTGAAAGTAGCATTGCAACAAGGTTGCAAGTTTTGAAAGCAGCATTGCTGCCAATTTGCAAAGTAACATTGCCGCACCGTTGCAAATTTTTAAAAACAACATTGCAAATTTGAAGAGTAACATTGCTGAAACGTTGCAGCAACATTACAAATTTTGAAAATAACATTTCAACAAAATTGTAAATGTTGAAAGTAGAATTGCAGCAAGATTGCAAATTTTGAAAGTAAGATTGTTGCAACATTGCATATAATGAAAGACATTGCGGTAACGTTTCAAATTTAATTATTATTGCTACCAATCCTCAATGTTCCAGCTTTGAGACTAGATTTGCTGCAACGCGACAGAACATTGCGGCAACGTTGAAAATTTTCAAATACATTGCAGCAACATTTCAAATTTTAAAGTAAACATTGCTACTATTTTGGAAATAACATTGCTGAAATGTTGCCAATCAAAAT
The DNA here is from genome assembly GCF_010883055.1 of Belonocnema kinseyi. NCBI lineage: Eukaryota > Metazoa > Arthropoda > Insecta > Hymenoptera > Cynipidae > Belonocnema > Belonocnema kinseyi. The sequence goes on along the minus strand of NC_046666.1, from coordinate 2,388,827 downwards.
TACAGCAACGTTGCAAAGTATAATTCTAGCAACACTGCAGCAACTTTCCAAACTTTGAAAATTACATTGCTGCAACGTTGCAAAATTAAGAATAACATTGTTGCAACATTGCAGATTTTGAAAGACATTGCAGCAACGTTTCAAATTTCGAAATGAACATTGCTACTATTTTGCAAAGTAACATTGCTGCTATGTTGTAAGGTATCATTATGGCAACGTTGCAAAGTGCCATTCTAACAGCATTGAAGCAACTTTTCAAACTTTAGAAACACTTCAACAATGTTGCAAATTTTGAAAGTAACATTGCTGCAACTTTGCAATTCGACATTGCTGCAACGTTGAAAATTTTCAAATACATTGCAGGAACATTTCAAATTTTAAAGTAAACATTGCTACTATTTTGGAAATAACAGAGCTGAAATGTTGTCAATCAAAATTACAGCAACGTTGCAAAGTATAATTCTAGCAACACTGCAGCAACTTTCCAAACTTTGAAAATTACATTGCTGCAACGTTGCAAAATTAAGAATAACATTGTTGCAACGTTGCATATTTTGAAAGACATTGCAGCAACGTTTCAAATTTCGAAATGAACATTGCTACTATTTTGCAAAGTAACATTGCTGCTATGTTGTAAAGTATCATTATGGCAACGTTGCAAAGTTCCATTCTAACAGCATTGAAGCAACTTTTCAAACTTTAGAAACACTTCAACAATGTTGCAAATTTTGAAAGTAACATTGCTGCAACTTTGCAAATCAACATTGCTGCAAAGTTGAGCAACATTGAATAGTGAACAGTAGAAACAGTGTAGCAATATTGCATTCTGTTATTGGAATCTCCTACACAATCGAAATGTAAAATTATTTTTAATGTCAGTATCAGAACAATAAAATTGCAAACTAATTTGCACTTTCCTGAAAAGTTCTTCTTCTTAATTAACACAATAATATTTAAAAAACGATTAATTCATTTATCTACCTAACAACAATTCTTTCAGACTATAACATCATTTCATAGTACTATTCAAATTTCAATCCACACGAAAGTTATGTCTTTAAAATTGCGAAGTCTCGCACAAACAAAGACAAGTTTCACTCTCTGCAACTGTGCACTGGAGTGAAAAACGAGGTGAAAAATAAGTTCAAACGGCAAGGAACTACCTCAGTTAATTCACATCTATTCAGTATCGAAAAAGTCAAACTGGAGATTTAAGTATTTTAATTCAGAGTATAAAAAAGTCATTTACTGCCCGCAATCCATGACACACAAAAATACCTAAGCTGATCAATTTTATCAATCTCTTTCGCAAGAGCACGCAATCTTGTCGCAACCTTGCAAAACAACATTGCAGCAATATTGCGTGCTATTGGTGTTAATTTTTCTTTAGTTTTGCACAACGCAGGGTCTTTCTATCAGATGAGACTAGAGTCTTGAGAGTTAAGAAAATAGGGAGATTCAAATATTCCGATTTTTCTCGTCAAGAAACCGAAATTTTTGACGTCATATTTGCTTTTCTTTACTAAAGCTGATTATTAATTAACTACTGGAAGTTTCTCAAATCACAGTGTCTCGTAAGAACTAGAGTTCTAAAGTTTAGTTTTCTTTTTTTTTTTTTGAAAATTCGCGGGTCTCGAAACTGTCAATGCATCGCAAGTTACTGCGCATGTGCAATTTGTATGACAGTAGCTGCTGATTTCTAATTCTCATTTTCTTTAGAACTCTATTGACAGGTGGAGAAAAGTCTTGGAAAAGAGAATCTCCTTAATTATGTACAAATGAGATCGAGATAAGTTGTGAGCAATTGCCATTAATTTTTGGATGCGATGCGTGGACAGGAAGGCGCATTAGTCTAATGGCTGGATGACAAGACTCAGTCACGTGACACCCTGGAGAACCGATGAAAGACGTTAAGGCCACAGTAGTTGAGCTAGGCCGGTTCGGGGACACCTCAGTCGGTAAAAAAAAGTTGGTCAGTAACCTACAGTCGGTAATTGAACTGTCGATAAAACAGGGACCATTATTATCAGTCGAATTTAAGAATATGCGTCAGGGACCTTCCTTATCAAAAATTTAATTACCGACTGTTGGTAACTGACCGATAACTCTTTTACCGACTGAGACACCCCCGAAGAGGCCTAGCTTTACTACTGGCTATTTATCCGATTCCTACTTTACCGACATTTTTGGCGGTAAAGTAGGAATCGGAAAAAAATTGCATGGCCTTAAAAAAACGTTAAAACTTTAACGTTGGGCTTAATGACATAACTATTATTAGTGGCAACTGGCAGACAATCAGACAGTTTGGCAGGCATGGTGAACGTAAAATAAGACCGAACACACGCACAGGGAGAAAAAAAGAACTTTTTTGGACAAAAATTTTTTTTTTTAAATTTCTGCATTTCTTAAATTTTGAAAATTGCCTCACCAAAAAACTGTAAACAGATTTGAATAATTTTTGAAATGGAGCCATAAATCTTTCAAACTAATGAATGAAAGTCCTATTTTTTCATGAATTTGCCTTCTTTTTGTTTTTTTTTTTTCCATATATTTCCAGGGATTCACTGAAAACAAATAATTAGTTTATTGATTAAATTGTTATATACACAAATTCAACGAATAAATTGGCAAGTATTTTAATTTATCCTGCATTTTTTGCAAAAAATTCAAGATATTGTTAAGGCCATGTGACGAGCGGGTCACGTGACGAAATTCCTACCCTACCGACACTTTTTTATTTCCCACATTATTTTCACACGAAGCGCCACGTAAAAAAAAGTTTTTTTTTCGTTGCTTTTTTTTATAATTAATTAAACATCGGACCGCCTTTCTTAGTGCTTCTTATTTATTATCCCAAATTTTCAACTCGATGTGGCGCTTCTTTGAAAATAATGTTGGGAAATAAAAAAGTGTTGATACGGCAGGAATCTGGTCACGTGACTCACTCGTACCATGGCCTGAAAGAAAATTTGACTCATAAAAATTTCAAAATTGAAAAAAAAATCATTGTTATGAACAATTTTTGTAGCAGAATATTTAAATTTTATGTTATTTTCATTAAAAAAAAATATATTCTTCTATTTTAATAAATAAAATTAAACGCAGCAGTTTTTGTGAAAAAATAATATTTTTCTACACATAGATGAACACATTTTGCAAGTAATTTTTTAATTGTTCATAAAAATCATAACTGTTATATTTAAAAATATATATATAAAAAATAAAAATATAGTTCAATAAATATCATTTTTAGAAGGAATTCAGGCGAATAAGGGAAATTCAAATCTGAAAAACTCAAATTAAAATTTTTTCACAAAAATTGTTTATAACAACGATTGCTGTTCATTTGTTAGCGAGTTTCTTTCTTTATTTTTACAATAATTTGAAACAATTTTAGCTAAAATAATTTTTTTCATCGTAAATTAAAGACTTTTGCCCATTCATTTAAATTGTTTATAACAATTAAATTAATTTAATAAATTGATTGATGAATTATAACAAAGATAAGACGGTATACGAAATTATTTGCTGAAAAATTTAATTTTTCACAAACTTTGAATAGAAATATAATATATAAATAAAAATGCTTATATAATTACTAATTAAAAAAAATTATATTTTGATCATTTTTAGTAATATTTGTAAACAAAATAAAGTTTTGTTTTTCTAAATCATTGAAATTAACCGTTCTTTTTACTTTTTATAAAATTGACATTTTGCCTTCAACTTAAGCTTGTGAGACCGAATTTTATTACCTTCTGGAAGAAAAAACTTAATTTTAATATTATAAAAAAATAGTTCAGAGTTTTTTGTCCAAAAAATGTCCTTTTTTTCACGGTAGCTCCAACAAATTCTCTCACATTCGCGCGTAATCCAGACCTTTCCCGTACCTGCTCTCTCTCCTTTTTCTTCCTTATACCTAGAATTCTATACGAATCTTATAATATTATAGTACAGTATTTATTACACTGCCGTCGAAAATTATCAGTTAGAAAACTGATAAAATTGCACGTAAAATGCGCTCTAGTAGAGATATTTTTGACTTTTTAAACATAAATATCACATGTTAAGTTTTTTTTTTTAATTCAAGAATTTCTCAAATTATATACCTCGACTTTAACTCGTCTCATGACCTAAGAAACTTGTGACTAAAATCTGAGATTTAGAGGAGCTAATCATCAAAATCTGATCTTTAATTTGAGACAAGAAAACTTGAAAAATCTTCACGGGTTCCTGAGTTATGACTAAAAATGTCCAGGCGCGTCGAGTTTTGGACATTTTAACGCTTGGACATTTTTAGTCATAACTCAAGAACCCGTGAAGATTTTTCAACTTTTCTTTTCTCCAATTAAAGATAAAAGATTGAAGATCATCTCCTCTAAATATTAGATTTTTCCTACATCTTTTCCAAGAAATATCAGAAGTTAAAGATGAGGTGCAAAATCTGTGAACTTCTCTGTGAGCCCCGCTCTCGCTGATAAACGCTTGGACATTTTAATTCATATCTCGAGAACCCGAGAAGATTTTTTAAGTTTTCTTGGTTTAAATTAAAGATAAGATTTCCTGGTTTACGTTCTGTAAATTGGAGATAGTTCCCGACGGTAGTGTAGGCTGTAATGTAGGCTAAACTAAGTCTACCGTCACACCATCTAGACACGATGCAACCCTAATATTAGGAATATCGGCAGTGAAATTCCAATGATAGACGCGGCAGGCAGGCAAGTTCAGGAAAGTCTGTAGCACTTGCGCTGCTCCGATGAATAACATGTAAAGTCGTATTTTCGGGGTGCCCCTCACTAGGATTTTTAACATTTATCGCAGGGTTCCTCGCTAAAAGATTAAAATCAGGGAGGCACCCCAGAGCTCGTATGGACGAGCAAACTCGTTTTTTTATCCCCACCATGGCACCTTCATCATGTTCACCATCTTTGTATATGTCGTCTTAATCTAGCAAATTCTTCTTCTCTCTTCCTCTTTTGGTTTCTTTTGAAAAATAATTTTTGTACAATACTCGGTGACTCTTTCGCATTGGGCGAACGGCATCGTTGGATCGATCGGAGAAACAGAAATCGGTTTCAAAATGTCCAAAACACAAACGTTACTAAGATTATAAATCACAAATTAAATCACAGACTTTCGTTGGTGGTTTGACGGAGGGGAGGGGGGCAATTACAGGATCATAGGCAATGGGTAATGGTTTCGGAGAGGAGAAAGGGAATAAGATCCCCAACGTGGTTCATTCCCATCCATTTTCTTTGATCATGTGGGCAAGCTCGATGATAAATTTGCCTTCTTTGTATTTCTGACTTGACTCAAATGCGTGCTCCTAAAAATTGAAATTAATTTGATGCACTTAGCAAAATGTCAGCTTTTATGATTAATCAAGACTCTCAAGTTGAAAGAACCTCTCTCAGATTGGGCGCATAAAACGAGCACTCTGGTGTTAGTCGTCTAAACTAACGTCTACGCTGATCAGTTTGACGTTGGTCGTCTAAGTTCAGCACTCTAGTGTTGCACGTCTAAAGTGACGACTTTGGCGTTCATCGTCTAAACTAAGCAGTTTTTTTTACGGACGTCTAAACTGATCACTCTGGCGTTTGCCGTCTAAACTAACAATTTTTAGCGACGGACGTCTAAACTGATCACTCTGACGTCGGTCATCTAAATTCAGCACTCTAGTATTGCACGTCTAAACTGATGACTGGCGTTCATCGTCTAAACTAAGCATTCCTTGTGACGGACGTCTAAACTGATCATTCTGGCATTCATCATCTAAACTAACCATTTTTTGTGAAGGACGTCTAAACTGATCACTCAGCCATTCATCGTCTAAACTAACCATTTCTTGTGAAGGACGTCTAAACTGATCACTCTGACGTCGGTCATCTAAATTAAGCACTCTAGTGTTGCACGTCCAAACTGGTGACTGGCGTTCATCGTCTAAACTAAGCAGTTCTTTTGACGGACGTCTAAACTGATCACTCTGGCGTTTGCCGTCTAAACTAACAATTTTTAGCGACGGACGTCTAAACTGATTAATCAGCCGTTCATCGTCTAAACTAACCATTTCTTGCAAAGGACGTCTAAACTGATGAGTCTGACGTTGGTGATGTAAATTCAGCACTCTAGTATTGCACGTCTAAACTGATGACTGGCGTTCATCGTCTAAACTAAGCATTCCTTGTGACGGACGTCTAAACTGATCATTCTGGCATTCATCATCTAAACTAACCATTTTTTGTGAAGGACGTCTAAACTGATCACTCAGCCATTCATCGTCTAAACTAACCATTTCTTGTGAAGGACGTCTAAACTGATCACTCTGACGTCGGTCATCTAAATTCAGCACTCTAGTGTTGCACGTCTAAACTGATGACTGGCGTTCATCGTCTAAACTAAGCAGTTCTTTTGACGGACGTCCAAACTGATCACTCTGGCGTTTGTCGTCTAAACGAACAATTTTTAGCGACGGACGTCTAAACTGATTACTACCAAATTCAAAATTTTAAACTTTTATAAATTAGAGTTCAAAGATTCAGATTTAGTTTCAAAAATATAAATCAATGTTATCAGTTTCAATTCTCTAAATACTTTTCCTCTCCCTATTCCGATTAGGAAGTTAGTATTTTATGGTGAAAATTGTTATCTTAATAGAAAAGATCATTATAAATTAATTTATTATTTTATTGTTTTCCGTCGGAAATATGAAATTGATATTTTTGAAAATAAAAAAATATCAATATTCACAAATTATAACAATATTAGGTTATGTTAGTGTTATATACAAAAAATTGGTATTTAAAAACAAAAGTCATTATAAAATCTAAACAATATTTTTCATCTTTTAACAATTTTTCATTGCTATAATGTTAGTTTGTGAAAGACGTTAATTAATTTACAACTTTCAACAATTTTAGGTTAGGTTAGTATTTTATGGTAAAAATTGGTATCTTAATGATAAAAATCATTATAAATTAATTGATTATTTTATTGTTTTTCGTCGGAAATGGGAATTTTTAAATTAAAAAATTGTATTTCAAAGTCGAATCTTGAAATTTTACAATTTTAAGTTATGTTAACAATTGATACCATAAATTAGTATTTTAAAACAAAAAATTATAAGTTGAACAATAAGATTTAGAATCTTTGAATAAATTTGGATTATGTTAGTGTTTTTCGTCCGAAATTGATATCTTTGAAAATAAAAAAATATCAATATTCACAAATTATAACAATGTTAATTGATGTTAGTGTTATATACAGGAAATTGGTATTTAAAAACAAAAATTTTATAAATTTCAATTCCATAACCGAATTGGTTAAAAATCGAAAATTCCCAGTTCAAATCAAGAATTTTAATTCTTTAAGAAAATTAATTTCAGGTCAAAAATAAAATTCTTTTGAAAAAATCCCTGTTCAAATAAAGAATTTTTATTCTTTTCGAAAATTCTCAATTTTAACTAAGAAATAGAATTTTTTGTAAAATTTTCTGATCCAATTCATAATTTTTATTTTTTCGAAAATACCCCGTTTCAACTTGGAATTAGAATTCATTCATTAAAAAAATGCCCTGTTCCAGCTCGGAATTTATTTAAATTTTAACATTCCCTGTTCCAAGTCAAAATTATTATTATTATTATTATTCTGGATAAATTCCACTTCCAACTATAAATTTGTAAAAAATTGAAATCTTCCACATTCATTTTTGACAATTTTGTAAATCTTTATAAATTCTTTTAAATATTCTCCTAGAATTAGTTTATTAAAATAAAAAATTATTTTCAATTTTCCTAGAAACTGTTTTTCTGAAGCCTGTCAAAATTCCTAAAAAGCTTCTAAATTTTTTGTAAGAAATTTTTACAAAAATCTATATTTTGTTTTAAATTAGGCCGGGCGCTATTTGCACCGAAATTTCGGTACGAATAGCCAGATTTCTAAATATTAAGTATTTTGGACTAAAATTATATTTGAAATTTAATAAAAGCCTTTATTAATAAATACATTATTTTGTACTTATTCGAAAATTAAAAATAATTTATAAAGTTTAAAGTTTTTTAAAGTTGATCAAACAAATATGTTTTTTTTTATCAATAAATCTTCGATTTTAAACGCTTCTAATTTTTAACTGTTTATGTCCTTAAACCTGCATTTCAAAATTCTTATATTGAAATGTACGCTTAAAAATTAAAAATCTGAAATGGACAATTTTTAAGGTAAAATATTTTGGAATTACGCATTGTAAACTGAATGATATCATAATTGAAAAAGATAACAATTCAACTAATTATTTATTTAAACTGTTATGATAAAACTTGGTCAGACTTTTTTTCTAAAAATTTGTAAAAATCCTAGTAAAAAAATAAATACACGTCCATTTCCGGCCTCATAAAATAACCGGTCATTTCTCTGTTTCCCGGTTCAGCGGCCACCCTGCGAACTACTCTAGCGTTGGTTTTCTAAATTAACAATCTCCCTGACGTTGGTCGCCTCGACTAACCATTCTAGCTGTGGTCGTCTAAACTAATTTAGGGTGGCCGTTTTAACCAAAGAAAAATATTCCCGGTCATTTCCTGGCTTTTTCCGGGTTCGCAAACATTTTTCACGGTCTGAGGCGTTTGTCATTGAAACTGATTACTCTCGCATTGGTCGTCTAAACTAACCACTCTATCGTTGGTTGTTTAAATTCTATTTTCTAGTGGTGGTCGTCTAGGCTGACTACTCTCGTGTTGGTCGTCTAAACTAATCATTCTAGCCGTTAGTCATCCAAACTAAACAATCTCGTTTTCGTTTTCTAAACTCACACTGAGCCATTGGTCGTCTAAACTGACTGCTCTCGTGTTTATCGTCTAAATAACCATTCTAGCGTTAGTCATCCAAACTGAATAATCTCGTGTTCGTCTTCTGAACTAATCACTGAGACGTTGGTCGTCTAAACGAACAACTCTAGCCTCAATCATCTAAACTAACCATTTTAGCATTGGTCGTTAAATTAACTATTATACAATTTGTCGTCTAAACTCACCTTCCTGACTGTGGTCGTCTAAACTAACCAGCCTGGCATTGATCGTCTAAATTAACTACTCTATCGTTGGTTCTCTAAACTCTTTTTTCTAGTGGTGGTCGTCTGGGCTGACTACTCTCGCCTTGGTCGTCTAAACTAATCATTCTAGCGTTACTCATCCAAACTAAACAATCTCGTGTTCGTTTTCTAAACTCATCACTGAGACATTGGTCGCCTAAACTGACTAATCTCGGGTTGGTCGTCTAAATAACCATTCTAGCGTTAGTCATATAAACTGAACAACCTCGCGTTCTTCTTCTAAACTAATCACTGAGGCGTTGGTCGTCTAAACTAACAACTCTAGCCTTAATCATCTAAACTAACCATTCTAGAATTGGTCGTTAAATTAACCATTCTAAAATTTGTCGTCTAAGCTCACCTTCCTGACTGTGGTCGTCTAAACTAACCAGTCTAGCATTGGTCGTCTAAACTAACCATTCTACCAATTTACTTCTAAAGTCACATTCTTAACGTTGGTCGTCTAAACTATCAATTCTAACAATGGTCGTCTAAACTCACCACTCCAAAGGTTATTGTCTAAACTCTCACCCGAGGCGTTGGTCATGGAAATTACTCTAACGCTGGTCGTCTAAACTAACCACAGTTTTCTAAAAGATTAGTTTAGACGACCGAAGCCAGATCGTTCGTTATAGACGTACGCTTGGACAGAGGTTTCTTTCAACATGGACGTATCGTTTTCTTTAACTTACATATTTCCACCCCAGGGTGGTCTTGCAGCACTCGCAATATATATCGGCAACAGCATGGAGGCCAGTTAGCAAAACCCGCTCCTCGGCTGGGCCGCAACCCACGTTCACCCTTTTAAAAATTTAACACAATAAATTTCATTGAAAATATTTTGCTAATCGGAACAAATTTGGTACTTTCGAAACTATTCAGTTCATTTGGACGTTTTTTGACACGAAAGGTTTTTAAATTTTAAAAAGATTATACAACAAAGTTTTAATTTAAACAAATTTTTTTCAAGTGTAATTTTTTAAGCTTTTCGGATTTATCAAATAAGGTTTTATATCTGTGCTAAGACTATTTTTAAACAATTTGTAGAGGGCGAGAATAATTTTTAAAAATTTGTAGTATTTTATAAACAAATTACTAGAAGTGATTTTTTATTATTAATGTTAGTAATGATTTTCGAGCTAACTCGATGAAAAAGCCCACCTTCACATTTATTCATAAAAATTATTGAAACCATTATCAATTGTTTTAACATACTTTCAATAAATCCTAATGAAACATGAATTTCTCTCACATTTTATGCAAAAACTCTCAATTTCAATCAGATATACATTGCAAATCCTGAATAATAACTTTTTTCAGTAATTTGTTGATAACAATTTTTTTTAAATAATTCTTACCCACTGAAAATTATTTCCAGACACTTTCAACCTAGATATAAGACCTTTTTTTATAAATCTGCAAATATTTGAAAAAAACAGTACTTCTGGATAACACGTGGGTCTGTGAGACCCACGATCATAAATTTCAACACCAAGTCGAAAAATCTGATTTGAAGTAATATAAATAGGAAACTGAAAACTGGAAACATCAAGGAACACAAAAATAAAAGTAAAAATGGATGTTTTTATTATTTTGTCTTTTAATTAGGGCTTTCTCTAAAACAATAGAAAAAATAGAGGTTATGAATTTTTAAATATATTTATAAACATGAGATAAAAGAAATGAATAACTGGTGGTTTCTCAGCGAGGACAGGATACGCTCTAAGGAAAAACATATAATTTGCATCAGCTGAAAAAATTATTATTATTTAAAGCAGCTAACTTAATTAATTTTCTACTTTCGAAAAATTAAAATATTGAATAAACGACTAAAAAACATTTTAAAAATTGGATTAAACATGAAAATTAATCGCTTGGAGCGCAAACACAGCATATTTTCGACTATGTTTAAAGCACCCAATTTAATATAAACAATATTTTTCAAACTAATTATTATTAACTTTATATTCAAAAAGAGCGCATAAAGAGCCCCTTAATCAATTCTCAATTGAGAAAAATTCTGTTAAAATGGCCTAGGAGATATAATAGTGAAAATAATACTACTGGGTATTAAATACCCATGTGTGGAATTCTAAGCTTATATAAAAAATTAAAGAACACTTTATTGAAAAGAAAGTTTCAAATTGCAGAAATAGTGGCTAAAAATCAATTTGTCTACAGAAAAATTTTTTTGTACCACTGTGTGGCGTCTTGAATTATTCGAAAGAGCGCTTTTTTTATACTTACACGGAATTGAAGAGGTAGGCACGTCCTTGACTGCCTTGGAAGGACTAAAAGAAATAAAAATCGCAATAAATAACTAAAATAGAGAAGAATAATTCAAGCCCATCCTTCCATGATATTCAGGGTGGCGACTGGGCCGGCGGTTTCAAATTTCCGGTTATTTCCGGTCAAGTTTTACCATTTTTCCGGTCAACTAAAAGTAAAATATTTAAAGAAATATTCGAAGATTTGATTTCCGACCTAAAAGATTAATTTTCAACTAAAATTATAATTATGTAACTCGAACGTTTGAAATTTTAACCGACAAAAACAATGTTTAAACAAGGAAATTAACTTTTAGAGAAAAAGATTATTTTCCACACGAAAAATCCTTTTTTTTTAAACAAAATACGTCAATTTACAACGTAATTGTTGGATTTTCAAATAAAAAGATTAATTTTCTCCCCATAAATAAAATTTCTAACAAAATACTTGAACTTTCAATTAAAGAAGACAAATAAACAATATTTGAATTAAAAAAAAAATTATTTTTAAACTACAATAATCAATCTTCAATTGAAATAGTTTAATTTGCAACAACAACAAATTCATTTTTACAGAAAAATATAAATTGTCAACAAAAGCTGAAATAATTCATTTTGAAGTTAAAAAAATCCATGTTTAACCAAAAAAGATCAATTTTCAACTAAAAAAGATAATTTTTCAAACAAAAATTGAATAATTAAATTTTTTGTCAAAAAATTAATGTTCAACATTTCCAGTTTTAAAAATATATAATTTTTAATTTAAAAAATGTTGTTAAGGAAAATAGTTAAATTTTCTTCAAAAAAATTCTTTTTATCTAAATAAATTAATTTTTAATTAAAATAATTAATCAATTTTGAACCAAAAAGATGAATTTATAAACCTGAAGAATATTTTTCAAACGATAAGATTAATTTTCTACAAAAAAAAAACATTTTTTTTAAATACAGTAATTTTTATCAAGGTTGAATAAAAAAATATTAATTTTAAACTTAAAAAGATAATTTTTCAACCAAAAATTAAATAATTAATTTTTTAGTCAAAGAATGAATGTTCAACCAAAGAGATGAATTTTTACTTAAGATTATTGAATAATAGTTACATTTCCAGTTTTAAAAATATTTAATTTTCAATACATTTTTTTAAATAGTTAAATTTTCATCAAAAAAATTTATCTTTATCTAAATAAAAGAATTTTTAATTAAAATAATTAATCTTCAAAAAAAAATGATAATAATGTTTAATAAAATTTTTTTAATTTTAACCAAATGATTTTATTTCCAACATAAGAGATGAATTTTCAACTAAAATTATAATTTTATAACGCGAATACATAAAATTCTAACGAAAAAAAAAATGTTTAAACAAGAAGATTAACTTTTAAAGAAAAATATAATTTTCCACAAAAAATCGACTTTTTAACAAAATGTGTGAATTTACAACCTAATAGTTGAATTTTCAATTTTTAAAAATTTCAACTTGAAAAAATGAATTTTCAATAAAAAAGATGAATTTATAATCAATACGATTAATTTTCAAACAAAAAGATTAATTTTCTACAAAAAAATAAAATTTTTCGAAAAAAAAAGATTTTTTTAAGGAAATGCTTGAATTTTTAAACAAATAAGACAAATACTCAATCAAATAGTTCCATTTTTAACTTAAAAAAATTATTTGTAACAAAAAAATGGAATTGTTACATTTTTAGATTAAAAAATTTATTTTTAATCTAACTGATGAATTTTAAACTAAAATGATGAATAATTAACCGGGACATTGGAATTTTCAACCAAAAAGATGAATTTTTGATCAATAAGATTTTTTTTCAAACAAAAAGATTAATTTTCTACCAAAAAATATAATTTTTCAATCAAATACAGAAATTTTTAACGAAATTCTTGAATTTTCAATTAAAGAAAACAAATATTCAATCAAATAGTTGAATTTTAAATCAAAAAGATGAATTTTCAACAACAACAAATTCATTTTTATTGAAAAAGATAAACTGTCAACACAAAAACAATTAAGTTTTACGTTTAAAAAATCAATGTTTAACAAAAAATATAAATTTTCTTCTAAAAAAGATAATTTTTCAACAAAAAATTTATTAATTAAATTTTTAATAAATAAATGAATGTTCAGCCAAAGAGAATATTTTTTAACTAAAATTGTGGAATAATTTTTACATTTCCAGTTTAAAAATATATCATTTTTAATCAAAAAGGAACAAAATAGTTCAAGTTTCGTCACAAAAATTCATTTTTACATAAAGAAATGAGTTTTTAATTAAAATTATGAATCTTCAATAAAAAATAATTTTCAACAAAAGAGTTTATTTTTAAACAAAATAAATTTATTTCTAGATTAAAAATAAATTTTCAGCTCGAATTATAATTATATGACGTGAATACATGAAATTTAACCGAAAAGAAGAATGCTACAACAAGGAGATTAAATTTCCAAGAAAAAGATATTTTTCTTCAAAAAAAATCTTTTTTTTTTATAACAAAATACGTAAAGTTACAACGTCATTGTTAAATTTTCAATTTAAAAAGACAAATTTTTAATTAGAAAAGACCAATTTTGAACCAAAAATACAACAGTTGAATTTTTCCCGGAGAATCTATTTCTTTATAATAAAAAAGGGAATTTTCATCGAAATAGTTACATTTTTAGTCAAAATTATATATTCAAAAAGAGATGAATCTTTAAACAAAAATATTAATTTTAACTGATATCACTTTTCAAAGTTGATAAAAAATATTAATATAATGAAAACTTCATTTTTGCTGCAATCAGAAGTGAATTCACGGACTTTTAATTAAATTCCCGGTAATTTCCGGGTCAATAATATTCCCGGTCATTTCACGGTTTCCCAGCCAAGTCGCCACCCTGAAATTTTTATCCCAGGAGAGTGGGGATGAGATGAGAGCAAAGGAAGGAAAGGAAGGGGACGGAAGTTAGATAGTACGGTAGTGGGATGTATAGGAGTGGGATGGTATGGGAGTGGGTTGGTATAGGAGTGGGATGGTATAGGAGTGGGTTGGTATAGGAGTGGGATGGTATGGGAGTGGGATGCTATGGGGATGGGATGAAACAGAAGTCTCATGGAAGTGGGATAGTATAGGAGTGGGATAGTAGAAGAGTGAGTTGGTCTAGGAGTGTAATGATATAAGAGTGAGATGGTATAGGAGTGGGATAGTATAGGAGTAGGGTGGTATAGGATTAGGATGATGGAGTGGGATGGTAGAAGAGTGAGTTGGTATAGAAGTGGAATTATATAGGCGGGATATGGTATCGGAGTGGAATGATATAAGAGTAAGATAGTATAGGAGTGGGGTGGTAGAAGAGTGGGGTGGTATAGGGTTGGGATGATGGAGGAGTGGGATGGTAGAAGAGTGAGTTGGTATAGGAGTGGCATGATAGAAGAGTGGGATAGTATAGGAGTCGGATAGTATAGGGGTGGAGTGGTAGAAGAGTGAGTTGGTATAGGAGTGCAATTATTTTGGAGGTGGTATAAGAGGGGCATTTTATAGAATTGGGATATGGAGTTAAGATGTTATTGGAGTGGGATGGTAGAAAAGCGAGTTTGTATAGGAGTGTAATGATATAGGAGTGAGATGGTGTGGGAGTGTGATAATAGAAGAGTGGGATAGTATAGGGATTGGGTGGTATAGGATTCGGACAGTAGAGGAGTGAAATGGTGGAAGAGTGAGTTGGTATAGAAGTGTGATGATATAGGAGATGGTATAGGAGTGGCATTTTATAGAAGTGGGATATAGAATTAAGATGGTATAGGAGTGGAATGATATAAGAGTGAGATGGTAAAGGAGTGGAATTTTATAAAAGTGGGGTATGAAATTAAGATGGTATAGGAGTGGGATGGTAGAAGAGTGAGATGATGTGGAATTAAAATGGTATAGGAGTGAGATGGTACAGGATTAGGATATTGAATTAAGATGGTATAGGAGAGGAATGATATAGAGTGTGATGGTATAGGAGTGGGATGGTATAGGGATGGGGTGGTATGGGAGTGGAATGGTATGGGAGTAGGATTTTTAGCTCACCTTTGAGATGAGTTCGTCGTGGTTGGCTAGGTGAGCACGGCAGTGAATACACGAGTAAGTGCGGTGGCAGGAGGGCAGGTAGGCTTGAAAAGTTTTGACCATGATGGCTTATCACGATAAGCTAAGCGTTTTGCCCTCTTTCACCTCCTCATAAGACCACTGAGGTTGGTCAGTAAATTTAATTAAGCTTCCTGGAACCCAGCAGAACAAAATTGCCTTTGTATTCTCCGCGGGGTGTTGGTGCAAAAGTGGCCCCGTTCACCGCCGCTTCGTACTCCGATCAGCTGTTGCGCTGGTTCAGACAGCGCCGGTTCGGGGGCACCTGTAATTTAATTAACGTTTTACTAACGTATTTAAAATACGCCTTGCTTCGTACTAGGCTAAATCTGATTTCTCGGATTTGAGATATGAGACCAATATAAAATCAATATAATATACCAATGTACAAATATGAGACTAGGAGCTGGAATTTTTAATAAAACGGGGCTAAATTATATTAACCTCCTTAACTCACTTCCTAAAAACCCCACCCTTTAAAAGAAGACAGGCCTCACAGTCGTTATGGGGTATAATATAGGACTTCAAAGAAATTCAAGTAAAATTTAAAATAATTAAAATGAATTGGAACACATTTTTAAAATAAACAAATTCCATTGATTTCTGTAAAATTAAAATAAATTTAGAGAAATTTAAGCTAAAATAGAAGAATTCGATGAAACTGATAAAAATTAAAATACATTGAAGAAAATTTTAAAATATTACAAAAATGCATTGAATTGAGTATGTTTGAAACAAGTCTAGAAGAATGTAAACGAATTTTCAAAAATTTCATGAAATGCCTAAGAATACAACGTAAGGTTAAAAGACTAGGATAACTTAAATAAAAAAATTTTAATTAAAAAAATTCCATTGAGTTAAGTAAAATTGAGTAAATTTAGGAGAATTCAAACGAATTAAAAAATGTACGATAATTCCAAAATTTCAGGGCAAATTAATAAGAATTCAGGTTGAAGTCCAAAAAAACTAATTGCAAATCTTTGAAACCATACTAATTTATAACCAAAAAAGGATTCAAATGAATTGGAAAATGAATTGGAAAAATTCATTGAATTAAGTAAGTTTGAAATAAGTGTAGAAAAATGTAAAGGAATTAAGTGGAATTGAGTAAATTCAGAAGAATGTAAATGAATTTGAAAAATTCAAGATAATTCCAAAGAATTTAAAAGAATTGGGGGAAAATTAACAAGAATTAAGACTGAATTCCACAAACTATTATCATCTCAAATATTTGAAACCATACTAATTTATAACCAAAAAAAGTATTCAAATTAATTAAAATAAATTTTAAAATCCCATTGATTTCAGTCAAATTTGAGTGAATTTAGAGGAATTGAAGGGAAATGAGAATTCGATGAAATTCATAAAAAAAATCAAGCTGAATTTAAAAAAAGACAAGCAAAGGAATTGGAAACAATTTAAAACTAATAAAAAATGCATTGAATTCAGTAAGTTTGAAATGAGTTTAGACAAACTAAAAAGAATTTAAAAGAATTAGATGAAATGCCTAAGAATTTAAGGTGATTTTTAAAGATTTTAAAATTAATTTAAAAAAATATTTTTTTTTAATCCATTGTATTGAATAGAATTGCGTAAATTTAGAAGAACTCAGGATAAATGACCGAATCCAGGGCAAAATCTAAATGAATTGCAAACAATATTTTAAAATCTCCTTAAATCTTTGAAACATAACCAATAAAAAGACTTTGAATTAATTGGAAATAATTTTTAAAATCCCTTAAAATTATTAAAGCCCCTGAAATTGTAATTTAAGATGCTTCAAAGTATTTAAATAAATAAGATATTTTCGGCAATCTTTTAAAGTGTCCTAAAATATATTAAATTCTTTTAAATCTTTTTAAATCCCTTGCAATTCTTTAAAGCTCTTGAAAATTCTCAGGAATTAAAAAATACCGTAAATATTTCAAATCCTTTGACCATTTCAAATTTTAAAAAACTATAGAAGAATACCTAATAATTTAAATAGTTTATTCAGGATAAAGTAATAAGAATCCAGGATGAATTCCAAAAGCAAATTTTAAAACTCTTCAAATCTTTAAAACTCTAAGAAATACCTCAATTCTATTGAATTAATTCTTTAAAATCCACTAAAAAATTATTGAATCCCATGAGAAATAGATTAATTATATTTTACATTATATTGCAAATTATATTATTTTTAATTAAATTTATTTAATAATATTAATTCTAACTTTATCCAAAATATCTCAAATGCTTTAAATTTCCTTTAAATTAATTAATTTAATAATTGCTTGGAATCTTTTATGATATTTTCAAATTAAAATCTCTTGAAAATGCCTTAGCTTAGAAGCTACACATCAACCAAATAAATTAATTTTTGACCAAAAATTGAACAGTAAAATTGTAAATAAAAAAATTAATTTTCAGCCAAACTAATAGTCAAATTAAATTATAAAATAGGTAATACTAATAAAATAGTTAAATTTTCAACTAAACAGATGAATTTTCAACCAAGATTAAATTTCTATCAGAAAATATGAATCTTTTTAAAAAAGTAGAATAGTGAAGTTTTCAGTTAAAGAAGTGAATTTTTAACTCTAGAATGATGAATATTTAAATAAACAAAAAATCCATTTTTGTCCAACTTTCAATTCGAAATATTAATTTTCTCCCAAAAAAACGAATTTTTAACCAAATAGTTTAATTTTTCAACCATAGAAATAAATTTTCAATCAAAAATACGAAAACAAAAGATGAATTTCCCAAAAAGTGCGTGAATATCTAATTAAATAGAATTTTCAACTAAAAAAAACAACATATTTTCAACCATAAATGAAATAGTTCAATTTTCCACTAAAAGAATTGTATTAAAAAAAATATCAAAAATTTTCTGCACAATAGTTTAATTTTAAATTTTAAAAACTGGAAGAGCTAAATTTTCAGTTAAAAGATTTAATTTTTAAGAAAATCAACAAAATAGTTTAAACAAAAAATAAGTGTTTTCAACTAAAATGATTAATCAACCAAAAAAATTATTTTTCGAATGGAAAAGACAAATTTTCAACGAAACATGGAATAATTAAATTTTAGGTAAAAGAATTGATTTTCAACGAGAAAATTTAACACAAAAATTTAAATAAAAAAAGTTTTTTCAACTTTAATGATGAATCAACAACCAAAACATAAATTTCCAACCAAAACCCTTCTATTTTAACAAAACATCGAAAAGTTTAATTTTAAGTTAACAAAATTAATAAAAAATAAACAATTTGAAACAAAATAGTTTTAAAGAAGTTTTTTTATGTAAAATAATGAATAATTAATCTAAAAAAAAGAATTTTGAGATGCAGATAAATATTTAGCATGGAATAGTTGGATTTTCAGTTAAAAGAATTAATTTAAAAATTAAAATTTAAAACAGAATATTTTTACGAAATAAAGTTTTTTCAACTAAAATGATGAATCATCAAACAAAAAAATTAATTTTAAAATGAAGATAAATAGTCAGCCAAACATGGAAGAATTAAATTTTCAGTTAAATGAATTAATTTTAAAAAAAAAAATTTAACACAATAGTTAATTCAACGAAGAAATGTAATACATTATATGATATTTCAACCAAAAGAGTTTTTAATTTTAAACCAAAAACAGTTGAATTGATCGAAAAAATACGAATTTTTAACAAAATATTTGCATCATCAACCAAAAAATATTAATTTTCAACCAAAGAGTTGTGATTTTTAAGAAAGAAAGAAAGATTGAATGAAAATAAATTTTATTTAGATCAAAGAATCTTTTTTTTATGCACCTAAAGTCTGCTCGACTACGCCTCGGGCTACGCCTCGACTACGCCTCGACTACGTAATATTCTAGGCCCTGGTAGGAATGTTCAATTCCGGTCTGATTCTTGAAAATATCGATTTTTTGGTAAAAATAAAACGATTATGAATCGATTCTTTTCCATCAGGTAGATATCATCAGGAAAAATTCCTCAGGAAATAATACGACGTTTGTAACGAGGAAACATAATTTGAAGCGGCCTTGAGGAAAGACTGTTGATAAAAAAATGCATCGGAAGTGAAAGGCTTAAAAATGTAACTCCTACGGTTAGCTGGTACGACAGCGTGAAGTCTCCTCGAATGCAAAACAAAGGAAAGAGCGAATCTTTCTTGTGATAGTATTACCAATTACGTAGTGTCAGTAAGACACAAGCATGATAACATGATCAAACAGCCTGTCAGGATTTCAATCTGAAGCGCAATAATCTGTCATCCATTCAGTTAAGATTGTAAAATTGTAATAACAATAACACGTGTCGACACCTGCTCAAATGGAGAAAGACAAGGTCTTCAATGTGCCTTATCTAGAGCAAGAAGGGGTGATAATATCTTCTCTCTAAATGTAGAGTCACGTTCAGGAAGTATCTAGTATCTACTGCTTCTCGCCTTTTCAGGCTAACTAGAAAGAATTTAACGAGGTTCTGCAAAGACACTGAATAAAGGAGGAAAAAGTCTCCTTATAAAACCAAAGAAAAAAATTTTTGGAAAAGAAATATTTTATAACAAAGCCAAATATTGAGTGTAAACAAGAATCTAGAGTTTAATAAGCCTGTTGAAATATTAATTTATTACGCGAGGCACTTCTCCATTCGTTGCAGCTTATTCAGCAATTTCTGGCGAAACACCAGAAATTTCTGTAGCACCTTGCATAATCTGGGTAGCTCCCATACAGTCCTGACCTGTCTCCCTATTAAATCCAGCTGTTCTCCAAATCAAAGTATCCACAATTTCAGGACGTGGATGAAATAAAACAGAATACAAAGAAGCAGCTGTTGGCTATTTTGAAAGGTCATTTTAACGTGGAATTTCGTCAGATTTTCAACCGTTAATAGGAGAGCGTGCCCTTCCTTTATTGAAACAGTAGTTATGTTTCAAAGAAAGCAGTGATTTATTGAAAAAAGTTAAATATTAAGTGTTCACAATATTTCAAAGATTCCCAGGAATTTTCAAGAGCTGCAAAAAATATATAGGCGTCTTAAAAGATTTCAAGGAATCTGAAATATTTTCAGATATTCCAAAGGAATTTTCAAGAGATTAAACAAATTTTAAGAAACCTCAAGGGGTTTTAATAATTTTAAGGAATTACAAATAATTTTATGTGGTTTTAGGATATTTTAAAAAGTTCCAAGGGATAGTTAAGGATTTACATAAATTTTTATGTATTTTTAAAGATCGGAAGGAATTTGTTAATATATCCGAATAATTTTAAAGGATTTCAAAGGATTACAATTTTTTTTATTTTTAAATATTTCAAAGAGTTTTAAATAATTTTGCAGAATACAAAAAATTTATTACGAGGATTTAAAATATTTTTAAAAATATTCTGAAAATTTTTTCAGATGTTAAGGAAATTGCTTCAGATTTCATGGAATTTTACGGGGTTTTCAAAGAATTTTATTGGATTTCATCCGATTGTAAGGATTTGAAATGCTTTTATAATATTTCAAGGTGTATCAAAATCAATTTGATTAGATTTTAGGAATTTTAAAAGGACTTCCAAGATTTAAAGAATGGTTATTTTTGTATTTTAAGGACTAAATTTTTTCATTAATAAATAATTACATAATTAATATATAATTATTATTATTTTGTTTCAAAATCAGTTTTCTGTAAAAGAAATTAAATATTTTACACCTTTAAAATTTAATCATTCTAAAAACGTTTGAAAATAATATGCTTACGTAATTGGATGCTTTAATAATGATGAGTTCAAGCTTAATTGAATCGTTAAAAAACAATTCCAAACTTCGCATGGTTGTAATTAAATAAAACAAGAAAAAACAATTTCTGAGAAAAAAAAGAATGAAAAGTTTATATTTATTTCGCTAAATTATTTATAACAAACCTAAATATTAATTTTTAACAATAATCTGCAGTCTATTAAGTTTAGTACAATATTCTGATACGGAGAAATTGAAAAGAATTTCTGTCGAGAAAAAAGAATGAAAATTAACTGTTTGTTAACTTAAATTATTGATAACAAACTAAAAATTTAAGGTTTAACAATTTTATGAAATTTATTATATTTGAAAAACTATTTCTATAAATATAAGACAGCAACCAATCTTTTCTAAGAAAAAATATGAGAATTGTTTATTTGTTAACTTAAGTTATTCCCAGAAAATCTAAATGTTAAAAATAATAAGGTTTCCAATAAAATGTATAAAAAATTGTCTATGTCTTTACCCAAATTATTGATAAAAAAGCTAAATATTAAGTTTAAAAAATTATCTACAGTCTAGTAAGTTTTCATTTTGTCAACTGCAATTATTTATAACAAAGCTAAAAATTATATTTGCTTTTTTTGTTTGCATTTTTAAAATTCTGAGATTTAAAATTTTCGAAATTAGTAAATTCCTAAAACTAGTAGATTCCCGAAATGAGCAAAATTCCCGAAATTAGAAAATTAGAAATTTCGGTTAATGTATCATTTTTTTAATTTAACACTTGCGGATTTTTTGTGGCGTAGTTCACTTTTATATTCAAAATATTTCAATGTCGCAAATAAACATTTTCGGTTTAAAACCGGAATTTTAAATTCCTCAAAATAGTAAGCGGCAGAATTTTTAAATTTTGAAAAATTTTCAAATTCCCAAAATTATGAGATTCTCGAAATTAATAAATTCCCGAAATTTAAAAATACCGCAGAATATTTTGAGAATTTATTTATTTTGGGAATTTTGACTTGCGAAATCTGACAGTTCATGATTTAAAATTTCTGTAATTATACCATTTTGGCAATTTGACTCTTCTGTATTTTTTTAGTTTTGTGTAATTTTACTTTTGTAATATTTCCATTCCGTTAATAAACATTTTCGGCCGTTTTATAGATTTCAGTAATTAAAAATTTTGAAAATCTTTATTCCCGAAATTTGACAACCTAACTTTTCAAAATCCGCAAAATAATATTTTGCCAAATCTTCAAATTCCCGAATATTTTATGTTGCCGAATTTTCAAATTCTCGAAATTATTAAATTCCCATAAATGTATAATAATCAATATTTAAGAATCATGAAATTTAAATTCTCGAAATTAGTAAATTCCTAAAATTAAAAAATAACGAAAAAAATTTTTGAGAATTCACTCATTTTGGGAATTTGAAATTTTCTAATTTTAAAAATTCATGATTTCAATTTTCGGTAATTATATCATTTGGAAAATTTAGCACTTCCGGATATTTTAATTTCGTTAACTTTTACGTTCAAAATATTTCAATTCCGTTAATAAACATTTCCGGTAGTTTTATTTATCTCGGTAATTTAAAATTTATATTTTTTACAAATTTTTTAATTCGAAAAAGTTTATTCCCGAAATTTGAATTTCCGAAAATAGTAAATTGCCAAATCTTTAAATTCCCGAATATTGTATGTTGCCGAATTTTCACATTCTCGAAATTATTAAATTCCCGTAATTGTATAATAATCAAAATGTAAGAATCCTGAAATTTAAATTCTCGAAATTAGTAAATTCCTAAAATCAAAAAATAACGAAAAAAAATTTTGAGAATTCACTCATTTTGGGAATTTGAAATTTTGTAATTTTAAAAATTCATGATTTCAATTTTCGGTAATTATATCATTTGGAAAATTTAGCACTTCCGGATATTTTAATTTCGTTAACTTTTACGTTCAAAATATTTCAATTCCGTTAATAAACATTCCCGGTAGTTTTACTTATCTCGGTAATTTAAAATTTACATTTTTTACAAATTTTTTAATTCGAAAAAGTTTATTCCCGAAATTTAAAATTTCCGAAAATAGTAAATTGCCAAATCTTTAAATTCCCGAATATATTATATGTTGCCGAATTTTCAAATTCTCGAAATTATTAAATTCCCGTAATTGTATAATAATCAATATTTAAGAATCATGAAATTTGAAATTCTCAAAATTAGTAAATTCCTAAAATTTAAAAATAACGAAAAAAAATTTTGAGAATTCACTCATTTTGGGAATTTGAAATTTTGTAATTTTAAAAATTCATGATTTCAATTTTCGGTAACTATATCAGTTGGAAAATTTAGCACTTCCGGATATTTTAATTTCGTTAACTTTTACGTTCAAAATATTTCAATTCCGTTAATAAACATTTCCGGTAGTTTCATTTATCTCGGTAATTTAAAATTTACATTTTTTACAAATTTTTTAATTCGAAAAAGTTTATTCCCGAAATTTAAAATTTCCGAAAATAGTAAATTGCCAAAT